>NC_068291.1:0-300000 GCF_025860055.1 Xyrauchen texanus | reverse complement strand
CGTCATCACCTACAAAGCACTCCATAATCTTGCACCCAGCTATATTTATGGCCTCCTATCAGGATATGTTCCTACACGCTCCCTTCGCTCTTCCTCAACTGGCCTACTTGTCACCCCCAAATTCCGTCTATCCACAATGGGGGCCAGGGCCTTCAGTTGCGCTGCTCCAAGACTCTGGAATGCCCTTCCCTCTTACATTCGACAGGCAGACACAGTCAATTCATTTAAAAAAATTGTTAAAGACCTATCTTTTAGCTTTTAAAGCTTTTAATCTTTAAAACATTTTTTCTATATTGCCATAGTTACCCTACTGACACTCTTTATAGTGCTTTCTTCGGGCGTTCTTAGCATTTTGCTGATTTGTCATATTTGTAACATGTATTAGCATAATATGAATTTAAATGTATTTGTATTTTTAAGTCCTCTGAGACATGTAAGATGTCCTTGGGTATTTAGAAAGGCGTCGGCCAAATAAAATGTATTATTATTATTATTATTACTAATACTGCTGTGTCTGTTTCAGGAAAATGTTTTCTAGGCCAAGTTTACCTTTTAATTTGTTTTATAGTGAGGACAAAATATAGAAAGAAAACTCATGAGCAATGACCGACATATATTATACTGTATATAAACATGTATCAGACATACAGATGATTTTCAGGAAGTCCTTGGTGTCTTTCACCTCTCCGTTGACTAATGCTGAAACGAGTCCTTGATACGGACAGCAGAAGTCTTTAAGCAGTCTGCTGAGCTCCACAACACACCTGTCTGGATCATCTGAAAACATCAAGACAAACAAACCAGCTAATGCTATTAAATATCCTGTAACACTTGAAATGCTGCGTTCAATATATCTGCATATAGGTCTTTAGTCTGTGTATATGGGTCAATGACATGACATGTATTTTTTGTGTCCAAATTCATTATTTTCCTAAAAAGAATTTGAATAAATACTTGTCATATATCAAATGGATCTACAATATCTCCTTTATAAGAAACCCTTTTCATTTTATTGAAATTCAATAGATTTTTTGAGTTTTGGTGTTTGAAAGACCAAAAATGTCAGGTGGTGCGACCGTCCGAGCGTACAAGCAGAGAACAAAACTGAGATATAAATGTTCATTTTCTCAATAAAATTCTTAATCAAATATTTTGGCATGATTTTATGTTAAATTCCTTATAAATGAGGGAAATAGTGTATCAGACCTATTTCAAAACTATTCTATTACTTAAAAAACTTTTGTCCGAAAAATTGACTTCTACTAATGTCAGGGAGGGCGACCGACATAAAAATGCAATTTTATGCAACGTTCCTTTAAGAAAACCATGTGACGGCATTTGACATCACACAGAAGACTCCAGAGGACCCCTTTGATGCAGTAACAAGATTAGTCACCCACCCATAAATATTAGATAATTTGACATTTTTGAGTAATGATGAGGTTGATTCAACTTATCATGTCAGGTGGTATGACCCCTGGAAAACTTTGAAAATGTGTTGTTATTATAAAAATGTGTATTTGATTTAAAATAATTATGTATAACCTTGAGCACATGGTCAAACATTTGTATAGGCATCCAAGTTAATGCCTGTTAGATTCGAATTGAGGGTGAAATGTCAGGTGGTGCGACCAATATGTCAGGTGTCGCGACCAGAGTTACAGTTAAACCAACTAAAAAAAGTCATATTAATTCATGTTTTTGAATATACTAAATACATTTTAATAAATATATAAAGCTTTTAAGTTGTTTAAAGGTGCAATCTACATATGTATATATATATATTTTTTTTTAATTTTTTATTATGGTATGTGTGACAATTTAAAGAGCACATTGTCCATCTTAGAGTCCTATTCTTCAAGAATATAGGACTGTATAATCAACATTAAAACAATTGCATCTTTAAATTAATCTATTTTAATTTGTTTTTGTAGATGCAAACATTGAGAATGAAAATATACTTATGCTTTCTCTATGAAGAACGCTTTCTATTTTTGTCTGTATATAGTTACAATAAGTGAAGGTAGTGAAATATAAAACTATGACATACTCTCTGCAGAAATGCAATGTACACCTGAGTTATAAATTCACAAAAACTGCAGAAAATACTGATATGGTCCTTTCAAACACTTTATAAACAGCTTGAAACACATCAGAATCAGAATAAGCTTTATTGTCAAGTATGTTTTTTACGCATACAAGGAATTTGTTGTGGTGTTGTAGGTGCGTTCACACAGTCTCTAAATATATGAACAAGAATAAAAATATAAGCAATATAAATATAAATATAAATATGTCCACGCAGTATCAATTAAAAGTATAAAATAAAAAGAGCAGAGTAGTGCAGTGAAATGTAGAGCCAGAGGTGGAGTGTGGAGAGTGTCAGGGTGGGTACCGGGCCTTGTTGATAAGGCAAGTGGCGGATGGGAAGAAACTGTTCTTGTGGCGTGAGGTTTTTGTCCTGATGGACCTCAGCCTTCTGCCAGAGGGGAGGGATTCAAAGAGATTGTGGCCAGGGTGGGAGAGATCAGCCACAATCTTTCCAGCACGCTTCAGGGTCCTGGAGTCGTACAGGTCCTGGAGCGGTGGCAGATTGCAGTCAATCACCTTCTCTGCAGACCGGATGACACGCTGCAGTCTGCCCTTGTCCTTGGCAGTAGTAGCAGCGTACCAGATAATGATGGAGGAAGTGAGGATGGACTAGATCAGGGGTGTCAAACTCGGTTCCTGGAGGGCCACAGTCCACAAGAGTTTAGCTCCAACCCTAATTAAACACACCTGAAGCAGCTAATCAAGGTCTTCAGGAGTGCTTAAAGATTACAAGAAGGCATTTTGGAGCAGGGCTGGAACTAAACTCTGCAGGGCTGTGGCCCTCCAGGAACTGAGTTTGACACCCCTGGACTAGATGATGGCGCTGATGTTCAGCTCCCACTTGAGGTCCTGGGAGATGATAGTTCCCAGGAAGCGGAAAGACTCCACAGTGTCAATTGTGGAGTCGCAGAGGGTGATGGGGGCAGGTGCAGGTGAGGCTGAGTTCTTCCTGAAGTCCACAACCATCTCCACTGTCTTTAGAGCATTGAGCTCTAGGTTGTTTTGGTTGCACCAGGTCACCAGGTGGTCGACCTCCCACCTGTAGGCGGACTCGTCACCATCAGAGATGAGTCCGATGAGGGAGGTGTCGTCCGCAAACTTCAGAAGCTTGACGGACTGGTGACTGGAGGTGCAACTGTTAGTGTACAGGGAGAAGAGCAGAGGAGAAAGAACGCAGCCCTGAGGGGATCCAGTGCTAATGGACTGTGAGTCGGAGACGTGTTTCCCCAGCCTCACATGCTGCTTCTTGTCAGACAGGAAGTCAGTGATCCACTTGCAGGTGGAGTCAGGCACACTTAGCTGGGAGAGCTTCTCCTGGAGCAGAGCCGGGATGATGGTGTTAAAGGCAGAGCTGAAATCAACAAACAGAATCCTGGCGTAGGTTCCTGCGTAGTCCAGGTGCTGGAGGATGTAGTGGAGGGCCAAGTTGATTGCATCGTCTACAGACCTGTTGTCTCTGTATGCAAACTGCAGGGGGTCCAGGAGGGGGTCGGTGATGACTTTGAGGTGAGAAAGCATAAGGCGCTCAAAGGACTTCATCACCACAGAGGTCAGGGCGACGGGTCTGAAGTCGTTATGTCCTGTGGTCCTTGACTTCTTGGGAACAGGGATGATAGTTGAAGACTTGAAGCAGGCTGGCACATGACATGTCTCCAATGAGGTGTTGAAAATGTCTGTGAACACTGGAGACAGCTGATCAGCGCAGTGCTTCAAGCTGGATTGGGAGACATTACCTACAACTGGGTTGTTGTAACCCAGCAAAAAATTATCACTACCCATAAGATGTGTTAGACAATCAACCCATAAAGTTGGGTTGGTTGTACAACCCAACATGTTAGGTTAAAACAACCCACGGTTGGGTTTGTCCATATTTGACCCAGCCAGGGGTTGCAAAACAACCCAAATTAGGTTATTTTCAACCCAACATTTTTTCGTGTATATGTATTACCAAGTTTCGTTTTTTGTATTGACATTTTATAATAGATGTTCTCGTTTTTTAAATGTGTTCCTGTAGATGTTTTAAATTTCTAGATTTATAGAAGCGATGATCGAATGTTATCATAACATGCAGTATTGTTTTGCACTTTCTTTTTAATGAAATTTAATTATATGATTGAGATACAGTATAAATTGGTCAGAGGATTAAAATAAAAAAGCCAATTGAAACTGAATAAAATTCATTGACATATCTTTCTTTTTATTTTGTGAATATCAATCATTATTGATCACAATGTCAGGTGGTGCGACCGGTCATGGTCAGGTGGAGCAACCAGCAAATTTACATTTAAATGTATCAATTCCCACTGCAATTGCAAAATGAAGTAAGAAATATAACTGTAAACCTTTATATAACGTATACAAATCATTTTTACAGTTAAAAACAAAACATAAAAAGTCCTTTTTTTTAACACACAGAAAAGCAGCCGTTTATATGATTTGGAATAAAAGGGCAATAAATAAAGTAATAGAAAGTGAATTTACCATGTGATATTCATTTTAGACACTACATTGATTCATATATACAAGTCTCAGTAGTGCTAAGTACATTAAATGTATATTATTTTAAATTAATATATGGTCGCACCACCTGACATTTTCTGGGTAGTAAAATCAGAAATCTTGTTTAATAATGAATTAATGCTGCCTAAAATGCTTTAAAACCAATATGAATCAACACCATACATTTTTTGGACATAAAAATGCATTTTAAAACGGTTTTGCTTAAAAAAAAAAATTCTCATCTTGAAAATCTTATTTGTCATTGACCCATATATATGCTTAATACAACCAATAGCTGTGTTTACAAATGCATTTCTCAAAATTCAACTAAAGAAAATGGGAATCATTGCACATTTCATACACTATGGCATGTGGGTTATGTGGAGGAAACCCGCTTTGTCATGATGGAGCAGCTGAATAACACTCATAACTTCAGGCACTATTGGATCAGATATACAAGGTTTTATTCAATCCTGACAGGAGATGGCACAGAATGAGTGTAATATCTCATATTATGAGAGCTGAAATAGCTGCTATTCCCAGTCTCTGTACACCTGGTAGTGCCAGCACTCAAAACTGTTCTGGCGGATTGTAAGGACCCATTTTAACAACCAGCTGTGGGTTAAAAACTTCCCAATGTAAAGGTCAAAGAATTGCTTTATTGTGAGGAGTAGAAGCATATGCACAAACTGTTAAAAATCATAATTATCATGTAAATGAACTCTTTTCATCTTCTTAATGTGCATTTTGACTTGTGCGAAACTCTAGAAAATCCACCTCTACCAAGTGCATAGACTTTGAAGAGAATTTTGAGAGTTTGTGCATTTCCATTCAGGTTTTCTTAAGCGCAAATGTTAGATATACATAACATTATTTGGATAGAAACCCAGCAAATGCTTTTAATTGTTTATATTATGTATAGTGTGTATCTAAGGGTTTTAAGTGTATTTCGAATCAAATCAATTTATTGTCACTCAACTATATACACGAGTGCAACAGTGGGTGAAAGTCTTGGGTGCAGTTCTGAGCAACATAGCAGTATGATCATTAAAATAAACAACTGATTTACACATAACACAGTTTACACATCTGTTACACAACACAATATATGCCTAATAATATACAATATACAATGTACACAAAATAAGAAGACTGTATACAATAAAAATACTCTGTACTCTACAGTACTAGTGTAGAACCGTGTGAGGATGTGGTGGTTCATTCCAAACTTCCTCAGCCATCTCAGGAAGAAGAGGCGCTGGTGAGCCTTCTTCACAAAGGCCTCAGTGTGGACGGACCATGTGAGTTCCTCAGTGATGTGGACACCGAGGAACTTGAAACTGCTGACTCTCTCCACCGGTGCTCCATTAATGGTGATGGGGCTGTGTTCTCTGTCTTTCTTCCTGAAGTCCACAACAAGCTCCTTTGTCTTACTGACATTGAGGGAGAAGTTGTGCTCCTGACACCAGCGTGTCAGAGTGTGCACCTCCTCTCTGTAGGCCATTTCATCATTGTCAGTGATCAGACCTACCACTGTCGTATCGCCAGCAAACTTAATGTTGGTATTGGAGCTATGTGTTGCCACACAGTCATGTGTGTACAGGGAATACAGGAGTGGGCTGAGAACACAGCCCTGCGGGGCTCCAGTGTTGAGGGTCAGTGATGAGGAGATGTTGCTGCCCATTCCAACCACCTGATGTCTGCCTGACAGGAAGTCCAGGATCCAGCTGCACAGCGAGCTGTTTGAGCCCAGAGCCTCTCATCAAGCTTGGAGGGCACTATGGTGTTGAATGTGGAGCTGTAGTCTACAAACAGCACTCTCACATATTTTCCAGGTGAGAGAGAGCAGTGTGTAGTGTAGATGCAATGGCATCATCAGTGGAGCGGTTGTTGCGGTAGGCAAACTGCAATGGGTCCAAAGAGGGGGGCAGCACAGAGCAGATGTGATCTCTGATTAACCTCTCAAAGCATTTGCTGATGATGGGGATCAGAGCAACAGGACGCCAGTCATTTAAACAAGTGATTTTGGATTGCTTTTGTACAGGCACAATCGTGGACGTCTTGAAACATGTGGGGCCACATACAAGGAGAAAGGTTGAAAATGTTTGTAAAAACACCAGCCAGTTGGTTCTTGCACAATGACGCAACCTGGAATGCCATCTGGACACGCAGCTTTACGGATATTCACCCATTGGAAGGATCAGGTTACATCCACTACAGAGACGGAGAGTGAAATAACCTCTGTAGCTTCGGCCACGAGAGCTCTCTTGGCTGCTCTGATAGTTTTGCGGAGGGCATAACTGGCTTGTTGTTGTTCCTCCGCATTCCCGGAATTAAAAGCGGAGGTCCGCACATTAAGTACCGCATGAACATCGCTATTAATCCATGGTTTCTGGTTAGGGTAGATCCGTATTGTTTTGGTCGGCACTACATCATCTATGCACTTTCTGATGAAACACATTACACTATCAGCGTAGACCTCGATGTCGTCATCAGAGGCGGACCGGAACATCTCCCAGTCCGTGTGATCAAAACAGTCCTGTAGCGTAGAATCTGATTGGTCCGACCAGCACTGGATCGTTGTGAGTGGGTGCTTCCTGTTTCAGTTTCTGCCTGCAAGCGGGCAGAAGCAGAATGGAAGAGTGGTCTGATTTACCAAATGGTGGGTGAAGGAGGGATTTTTAGCCATTCCGGAAGGGAGAGTAGCAATGGTCCAAAACCCAGTCCCCTCGTGTGTTGAAACTAATGTGTTGGAAGTATTTAGTTGCTACTGACTTGAAACTGGCTTTGTTAAAGACCCCGGTCTGAAACATCCAGAGACATCCAAGTTTTTGTAAAGTAGATAATGCAGCAGTCCCTCGTTTCTTGTTGGAAAGAGATCCACACTCCCAGAGCTTGTTGTCCAGAGACTGAAACTTTGCCAGTAGTATACTGGGTAGCGGGAGTCGATTTGCATGAAGTCTTAGTCTGATGAGAACACCGGCTCTCCTTCCCCTTTTCCGGCTGCGTTTCCATGGCCGGGCTGCCCAGAGAAAGGGCTCCGCTGTCGCAAAATAAGTGGATCGGCACTGAAGTATTTAAAGTCAGTTTTTTTGGTGTGCTATTGAAGAACCAGTGTCCAAAAGCGGGAGTTTATTGTGGACAATAAGGCAAACGACACCCAAGACAAAATAAAAAGAATTGTAGACAAAACAAACAAAAAACTGCAATACTGGGTCGGAGCTTGCAGCGCAGCAGCCATAACCTGCACCATCTTGAGTCACATGTTTTTTGTGTATTTGCGGTGTGATTGAAGTAAGTGAACACAGACACTTCTAACTACACATGGTTAGGGTGTCTGACCGAAAGTGCTGACCAAGCATCCATTCAACTGACTTGACATTCTAACATAAACTCTGATGACTGGCTTACTACTTATGAAGATTTGCCAGCATGTCCAATTCTATGTACATACACAATGTTCAATTATTTATGAAAAATCACTGATGGATAGATTGACTGACTTCATGTGATTTTCACAGTATGTGCAATTAAACAAACACAGAATTCAATTATTTTTTAATAAATCACTAAATTTCATAAAGTTAGTTTTACACCACTGGCAGCCTACTACAACCTTTGGAATGTTAAAATAATTAAATACTGTATCTCACCTAATATAAGTCAATCTATTCATTTGCAGCAACCGGTACCTTTATAGTTTGGTATTTTTATTTAATAGTGTTTGTTTGGTGAGAACATGCAAGTACACTGAAAGAACGCTTGGATGCCACCAAAGTTTAGAGTATAATTTGTGGACTTTTAGACAGTCCTGTCTTCAATGTTGGAGGATATTGTACCTAAAACTAACTTTATCCCACTCTTTCTTTTTGCTTTGAGTTATATGGTGTCCCGTTACTGTTTTACTAAGAGAGAAACCACTGCAAATCATTCAGTTTTTCAGTCAAGCTTTTGGCATGGATTTTGAAATAATCAGGGAACCAATCACAAAGAAAAGGTTAGATATTATCCACAAGGCCAATCAGGTAAAAACAGAAAGGGTAGGTACAATAAGTTTGGACTGACTTGCCATTGCGTTTCATGATTTGTTGTTTTGTACCTCATGGCCACTGTAGTTTTCACTTTCAAGTCAACTACTATCATGGCGGAGCAACAGTTCGAAGAGAGTACTTTCTTCTTTCCCAGTTTAATATGCAGAGACAAACATAAGTAAACCATTCACAGGTTAATTTTCTCAAAAACGACAATCGCTGTCTCAGTTGCACTATGAAAACTCCTGTTTGTTTTGAGCGACCCACCCCAACAACATTACTCAACCAGTGGCGTGATTTGTGGGTGGGTTATGGTTAATTTGAACAACAGCAGATGAGGGGTGTATTCAGAGAGCCGTTTTGAAAACATTGTTTATTTTTGCAATTCCTTTTTCAGGCACTAGTGTCACAGAAATAACATACTTCAGCCTTAATGTCAATATATTTATAGCAACTTGCCAGAATAATAACTTATCCAGTTTAATGGAACAGAAGAATGGAAGTAACTCTATCGCCCCCTTGAGTACTGAGGTTTGTTCCCAACTCTCTAACGCAAGAACACAAGTTAAGCATGTTCAACCGGACCGTACGTTAAGAAGCACTCGTATCTGTGTTCTAGAAGTATGTTTCAGCCTTTAGTCTTTATGTTTATGCACTGTAGTCTGTGTCGTCTCTGCATATGGTTGAGTGACAATAAAGCTGAACATGGACATCACAACTACACAAACACCTTTGTTCTTATCAAGACGCTGGCAGATGTCTGACAAACTGTGGCATTTATTTGACAATACATTTTCACATGCTCTGTGTGTGTATGTGAGTGTGTGTGTCTGTGTGTGTGTATGTGTATGCGAGTGCGTGCGTGTCACACCTGTGATGAGGGGTACTTCTGTGTGTGTACCAGTGATGTGTGCAAGTCTGGATGAGATCCACTTCATCAGATCAACATATTCAGATGAGCTGAAGCCCCGTCCACACACCACCAACAAAGACTGCTCATCTGTCAGTGGCCCATCATACCTGACAATAAAGCAGTTATTAAACATCATACCTGACAATAACACAGTAAATACACATTGTATATGACTATTAAATATCATATCTGACAATTACGCATGATCATTTTTTATATGTTTCAGATAATAAATTCAAATTCAAAAGTTTTAAAGCTGAAGTGTGTAAGTTCTTCACCACTAGTGTAACCAAGCAAAAATAAACAGCGTCTTACAGATTTCCTGAACACACACGCTGTCCTCCATTGGTCGCATGAACAGATAGTCCCGCCCTCAACTCACACTATTGGTTGAGTCAGAAGCTCAGAAAAACAGATGAATGTTTTGAAAGCTCAGAGTCAGTGTTGTTTACACTCTTTAATAAGTCAAATTACAAATGGGTTACTGATAGTTAAACATTAAACTGAGATACGAGACAGTATTTAAAAATCCAAAACAAATGACACACTTCAGGTTTAAACAGTGAAACCTCATTAAAACGTAATTTCTTACACTTACCCAACCTGATCCAGAATATCGAACGTATCACTTTCCATCTTAAATTAATGAATATATGATTAAATGAAGTGCATTCATGACATACATGAGCACACGCGCGTCGTTTGAATGTGTGAACGCGAGTCTACAGTGGTGTGCGTCAGTGAAATGAGACCATAAAGAAACCACAACCAAACAAGAGTTCCGCAGTAAGCACATTGTCTTTCAAATGTACTTTAATTTAAATAAAACTATCAGCATCAGTCATCGGGTTATTCTTTCTCTCGACGGAGATCCCTACAAAATGAGCCCGGAAGCTGTTTCATAATTCTCATGATCATTTTCATTATTTAGTTATACAAATAATATCGATGTTTAACCTCAAGATTTGCAATTTGCATAGAGTTGTTGCTCTAATGAGCAATGGATATTTGACGCTTTTTGATTTTATTTGGGTACAATGTTCGTTTCACTATGTATCTCCACTAGAAAATAAATAAGTTTGGTGTATTTACAAAACCCTCATAAAAGAGTCAGAATGTAAGCTTGTGTATATGAATGTAAAATTGTAAACATTCTGAATATACTATACTGAAACATTTGAAGAACGTTTCATTGAAAAAGGTATTATTGATTGAGCAATATTCTGAATACATGTCCCTCTCTGTGTCTATGGTGGTAAAGGTCAGTGTGTTTCTCAGTGTTTCTATTGTAAGTTCCTCCACAGCATCATCAGTAAGGCTGAAGAGCTCCTTCACTGACACAAAACCAAAGATGTGTTCGCTACATATAATTTAACATGGTCATAAATATTGATCATTATCGATCAAAGAGTATTGCTTCGATCTATTGACATACCTTTACCAATCTCCATTAGTGCTAGCCTAGGTATTGATAAAGATTCAGTTCTAAAGCCCTTTTTGCACATATGAAGAAATTCTCTCTCAGCTAATGATGTTATTTTTTCAGAGGACATTTTAACTTGGTACATTGTGAATATATTCATTTGACACATTTCAAAAATCAAATCAACTCCCATTATTGTCACTCAACCATATACAGGAGTGCAACAGTGGGTGAAAGTCTTGGGTGCAATTTTGAGCATCATAGTCATGACAGTGATGAGACTGTGCTGATAATGTACCAGGAGGTGATGCAGCCAGTCAGGTTACTCTCTATAGTGCTGGTGTACATTTATTATTGTCATAAGTTTTTCATCATTTTGGTCACATTACAGCTTTTTTTTGTATTATGTACCAATTCCATGTATTCCGTCAATAAATATGATATCTTAAAATTGCATATATTAAATTGATATGCAGAACAGGAGCTAAAACGCTAATGTTTCTTTAAGAATAGTGTCAGATCAGCCAGAGACAACATGCACGGTTTCTTTAGCGTATCTGCACTATGTGTGATTAGAATAAAGCGTTTCTATTCTTGTTTTTTGGGTATTAAAAGAGATATTATTCAATGACAAATGGATTGTGTGGATCTCGTCTTTGGACACACATCACTGCTGTACACCGCGTGCACAATTATAGGCAAATGAGTATTCTGATCTTATCATTATTTCCATGCACATTTTCCAACTCCAAACCATATAAACTTGAATGCTTATTGGATTCAATCATTTTGAGGTTATATATATTTGTGTAATGAGGGAGGGTGTGGCAAAATGAATAGATCAAGGTGTGCATAATTATTAGGCAGGTAAAATGGGCCAAAAATGAGATTAAACTGACACTGAAAAGTCAAATATTGTAAAAATACCTTTCAGATGGATGCAACACTCTTGAAATAGCTAACTATTGAGGCGTGACCACCAGACAATCAAAATTTTTGTTGCGAATAGTCAACTGGGGCGCAAAAAAAAAAAAAAGGAGAAGACTCGAGAAGAATTAAACGTGAAGCTATCGTGAATCCATTATCCTCCAATGCCACCATATTCCAGAACTGCATCCTACCTGGAGTGTCCAGAAGTACAAGGTGCCAAGTGCTCAGAGACATGGCGAAGGTCAAGAAGCCTGAAACACGACCACCACTGAATATATTCACAAGATGATGCGTCAAGATTGGGCAAAGAAATACAAGGTTTTATGGACAGATGAAATGAGAGTGACCCTTGATGGACCAGATGGATGAGCCGGTGGCTGGATCACTAATGGGCACAGGGCACCGCTTCAGGTCAGGTGCCAGCAAGGTGGCGGAGGGGTACTGGTATGGGCTGCTATCATTAAGGATGAGGTAGTTGGACCTTTTCGAGTTGAAGATGGACTGAAACTCAACTTACTGCCAGTTTCTGGAAAGTTCTTCAAGCAGTTGTACAGGAAGAAGTCCTCAGCATTCAAGAAGGTCGTGATCTTTATGCGGGTCAATGCTCCATCACATGCATCCAAGTACACTGCTTTACAATAAGGTTCTATTTGTTAAAAGTAAATGCAGTATGGATCATGAACTAAAAAAGCACAACATGATTTTACAGCATTTATTCATCATTGTTAATGTTAATTTATAAAAACTCTCCTATTTATTTATATTCATATTGCATTAATGCATGTTAACACCTACAAATTTGATGTAAAAAATGCATTAGCATACTGTATGTTGAAATGAACATACATAAAGTATTGTTCATTGTTTGTTCATGTTAACAAATACAATCATATGCTGTTTAAAATAGTTTTAGATGAAGAAAGAATGTCACACTGCAGGTCACTGATGACAATGCTTGAAATATCATGTCAACTACACACCATAACCATGTGTGAATGTTTATTTAGTGCAACAAAATGAACGAAAACAAGAAATTGGCCAGAATATGTGCAAAAGTGTATGTTAAAACAGTGAAAATAATGCAGCTACAGCAATTTGAAAAAAATTATGTATAAATAAAAATACATATTTTAATCACGGCCTATAAACCCTACACCTCGAAAAATATATAACAAAATAAACAAATATATATATATTGGGGCTGTCAATCGCTAAACATTTTTAATCTAATTAATTAAATGGTGTCCCGATTAATCGCATATACAAATATTTGCTGAGAAAGCCCCTCATATTACAATAACTCAATATATAATGATTATACATATTTATATCAATAAATAATTATACATAGTTATCTTTAAATATTTAAAAATGATATATATATATATATATACATATAAAAAAAAAGCGGCTTTAGAATACAATGTATTGTTTACTACCATATTATTGATCATAAGTCAATCATTGACACACAGTTCACAGCAATCCATTACACAAGTGAATTTGTCAATCAGTTGAGATTTATTATGAGGGCTTGTTTAAGAACCCGTCAATTTACACCTGCATTTTTTTTATTAATGCTTACAAAACTTTTACATCTAGAGCCAAGAGGTATATTAAAACAAACAGTTTTACAAAAACTCAACTCACTACCCTTCTCTGTTCTCTCCTCTTTCTCATCTCCCTTCTCTTCTCCCCAGGTGCGCCCTCTACTGTTTAACACAGGACACAACATCCCCCCCTTAGTTAAAGTTACTAAGTGCCTGTTCCACTTAGACCACCATATACTAAGTGCTTATTTTGTAACCAAGAACAGAACAGTAACATTAATACACATTCAGTATTAAAATTACAGACATATGAAATTCTGAGTACCCTTAAGTCAGCAACATAGTATAAATTCAACACACAGTATTTAACAGAACAATATGTGTAATAACCACTTTGTTTACAATGTTCTTATTTCACTTTATTTTCCACGTTGTTTCACCTGTGTACTTCTACTTGTATTTTGTTTCAGTTACTTTACAAAGTCTTTCATCCACTCAGGTGGTTTTGCCGATCTCTCACTCCTCCTGATTACATCTGAACACTCTTGTGACTGTGAACTGAAACTCTATTTTTGTTTAGGAGGGTACTTAATAAGCCTCATTCCATTCAATTTTTTTCCATCACTCAGCAGGTAAGTATTTTGTCCTATTTGTTGATGAACAGACACGGGTTGTGTATATTTGGGACTACCCTTAAGTACATGTTCTGGTTTCCTGACTCTCACCAGATCTCCCTCATTGTAGAATGTATGTTTAGCTCTTCTTCTGGTGTCAGTGTAGTTTTTTCTTTTCAACTGTTTGTTTTTAACAAAGGTCTTTACTTCAGCACATTTGTCACTCTTCCCCTGCACAGGAAAAATGTCCACCTTTGTTCTCATTTTCCGATTGTGCAGGAGTTCAGATGGTGAAACACCAGTTGTAGAGTGTGGTGTAGCGCGGTAGCTCTGCAAAAACTCAGTAACGGCAGGTTTCCATGTTTTTCTCTCACTATCAGCTGACAAAAGACATTCTTTCAGTACTCGATTCCAGCGCTCAACTGCACCGCTGCACTGGGGGTGGCAAATGTTTGATGCCACTTTCCGACAGGAATTCAGCAAAGGCTGAATAAAATAAATTGAGTACCATTGTCTGTAACAATAAACAAGGGGTTACCTTCACGAGCAAAAATGGAATGCAGAACGGAAACGACCACGTCCGTGGTGACTTGAGAAGCAAATGCCACTTCCGGCCACTTGCTATAGTAGTCCACTATGCAGATAGCAAAGCGACATCCAGGTGCAGCATTCTGAAAAGGTCCGACAATGTCAAGTCCAAGTTTTGGCCAAGGACCCTCAGGTAAGTCTATAGGTTGCAAAGGGGCAGGTGCAGTTTTGCCAGTTTTGTCATTTAACTGGCATGGCAAGCAGTTAGCAATAACAGCATGCACTAAAGTGTCCATTTTTGGCCACCAGTACAATTCGCGAAGTCTCTGTTTAGTTCTGACTAGTCCTTGATGAGTTTCATGCGCTAGGTTGACAAGAGGGGCATGTAGGGAAGTAGGTACAATGAACCAATGCTCACCTCTCCTAATCAGTCCATCATGTACAGACAATTCATCCCTAACTAAGAAGAAAGGGGCTAAAGCCGGGTTTATATCCTTCTGATCACAAGGCCATCCGGCCTGTATTTGTGTCTTAAGCAAGTTAATTTCAGGACAGGCTTCTGAAGCTGATTTCAATTCTTCCATGGATAAGGAATGCAGGACAGAAAAGACTGCAGCAACCATCTCAGGAGCTTCTTCTTGTTCAGAAGGAACTGTCCACAAGCACTGATTTCAGGTTACTAAATCATTTGTCTGCTTCAGCGGTCCATTCGAAGTGTAATTCCGTCGAATTTCACTGTAACGCTCTCATTGGCTCCACTACAGTGGCAAAGTTCGGAATGAATTTACTGTACCAGGAAATTAAGCAGAAGAACGAACGGAGTGTAGATGAACGGCAAACTTTCGCGAAGTGACCTGTTTTGCCACATGCATTACATTTCGCCTTAGCTGCTGGGCAGTCTGAAGCATTCGCAAAGTGCTGAGTGGAACCGCATCTGAAGCAAGTACGTTGCACTTTTGTAGATGTGCTTGGCTTGCGCTTATCTCCCACATTTTGAGGTTTACCCTGCTTATGATGGTGTGTCTTTGAACTCCCTGCATGAATTGGAGTCGAATCACAAAGTACAGTGGCATTGTGAAATCTGGCAAGCAATAGTAACAGCCGCATCCAGAGAGGCTGGCTGTTCCAGGAGCAGTTTTTCCCATACTGCTGTAGCGTAAGCCTTTTCAACAAGCTGGTCCCTGATCATTTCGTCCTCAACAGTCCCAAAAGCACAATTAGCTGCTAATTCCCGCAATGCAGTAAGATATCGTGAGATAGTTTCACCCTCATTTTGTGCTCTCTGTCTGAACTGGTGACGGGCAACAACAACATTCACTTTAGGGATAAAATGGTGTTCCAGAGCAGCCATAGCATCGACGCATGTTGACCCCAAGCAGTGAAGAAGGACTGACAGTCTGCGCGCATCTGTCCAGGAGCCCCCCGATGCTTTAATAGCCAGCATATAGTTCTCCAAAAAATTTCTCCACATGCAGAATGGAATCGCCGGCATGGTAGAAATGGAGCCGGTGTGGGAAGACTCGCCATCGTTGCCAATTGTTGTATGGAATCCGTAAAGCCGCGGGTCCAGACGGCATTCCGGGCCGCGTCATCAGAGCGTGCGCGAATCAACTGGCTGGTGTTTTTACGGACATTTTCAATCTGTCCCTCTCCCTGTCTGTAGTCCCCACATGCTTCAAAACATCAACCATTGTGCCTGTACCGAAGCAAGCTATAATCACATGCTTAAATGACTGGCGTCCTGTTGCTCTGACCCCCATCATCAGCAAATGCTTCGAGAGGTTAATCAGAGATCACATCTGCTCTGTTCTGCCCCCCTCTTTGGACCCATTGCAGTTTGCCTACCGCAACAACCGCTCCACTGATGATGCCATTGCATCTACAATACACACTGCTCTCTCCCACCTGGAAAAAAGGAACACATATGTGAGAATGCTGTTTGTAGACTACAGCTCAGCATTCAACACCATAGTGCCCTCCAAGCTTGATGAGAAACTCCGGGCTCTGGGCTTAAACAGCTCGCTGTGCAGCTGGATCCTGGATTTCCTGTCAGGCAGACGTCAGGTGGTTAGAATGGGCAGCAACACCTCCTCATCACTGACCCTCAACACTGGAGCCCCGCAGGGCTGTGTTCTCAGCCCACTCCTGTATTCCCTGTACACACATGACTGTGTGGCAACACATAGCTCCAATGCCATCATTAAGTTTGCTGACGATACGACGGTGGTAGGTCTGATCACTGACAATGATGAAAGAGCCTACAGAGAGGAGGTGCACACTCTGACACGCTGGTGTCAGGAGCACAACCTCTCCCTCAACGTCAGTAAAACCAAGGAGCTTGTTGTGGACTTCAGGAAGAAAGACGGAGAACACAGCCCCATCACCATCAATGGAGCACCGGTGGAGAGAGTCAGCAGCTTCAAGTTCCTCGGTGTCCACATTACTGAGGAACTCACATGGTCCGTCCACACTGAGGCCGTTGTGAAGAAGGCTCACCAGCGCCTCTTCTTCCTGAGACGACTGAGGAAGTTTGGAATGAACCACCACATCCTCACACGGTTCTACACCAGCACTGTAGAGAGCATCCTGACTGGCTGCATCACCGCCTGGTACGGCAATATCACCGCCCACAACTGCAAAGCCCTGCAAAGGGTGGTGCGAACTGCCAGGAACATCATCGGAGGTGAGCTTCCCTCCCTCCAGGACATATACACCAGGTGGTGTGTGAAAAAAAGCTCGGAGGATCATCAGAGACTCCAGTCACCCAAGTCATGGGCTGTTCTCACTGCTACCATCAGGCAGGCGGTATCGCAGCATCAGGACCCGCACCAGCCGACTACATGATAGCTTTTTCCCCCAAGCAATCAGACTGTTGAACTCTTGATCTATCAGGATCAATAATTAGCACTGCACTTTATTAATCTATAATCTCACACTGGACTGTCAACATATTCTCCTCAATACAACTGCTATATATATATATATACACATATATATTTCATATACTCCCACTTATTGCACTGCAAATAATTCTGCACTTGCCAAGATTTAAAATCTTAGATTTAGACATGTTAGATGGATTATCTTGTTTTAAAATGTATTTACTTGTTTTTAATCTTTGCATTTATGATATAATCTTAAATTGATCATGGACATTACTTTTTTGTCTCAACTAGTCTGGGAATCTTAAAATTGAGTGAATAAATGTTAAAATAGGTTATTTTAGTTCTAGCTCTAGCTCTCAACAAAAAAAAAACTTGTTTTTAGATTCAGTAACAACCTCAAGTTACTTGATTTAAGAATAACACAGAAAGCATCTGTTGATAATATCATTTATTAAATAGAATGCCTCAGACTTCTACAAACATGTACAAACATGTACCTCAACCACAACTCATGATACAATTACACATTCTCGTGCCCATTTCTATGGGCAATAATATCACCAAGACTATATTTTATTGGCACAAACACACTTTCTTTGAAACTAATATAAAAATATGAAGTGTAATCAATGAGCTCATGTACTAATTCTGTAGCCTGGGCAAGGGTGGGCACTGCCACTTCATATGCCAACAAGTCTTGATTCAAATTTAAAGTTTCATAACTCTGGTACTCAAAAGCAACAAAAGAGGAATTAATCACAAAGATATCCTTTATCAGTCCAAACACTGGGAAAGCATCATACACATCTGTGATAATCATAGACTTCCCACTGATGTACTTATTGCCATTGAGGATATACCATTTCACAGAGACAACAGATTGTATGACCTCAATTCCCAAAAAATCTCTGACTTTTCTCTTAACATATTCAGGATTTTTGACAGCTGAGACAGGCCCTGATTCCCTTTCATTTGCAAAAATTGGATGCTCAATGCCCATTTCATTCTGACAACATTCAAGAAACTGATTGTGATTTGCGAGTGATTTACAAACATTTTTAAAATTTAACTTAGAAGCCCACTGCTTAAAATAACTGTGCTTTGCCTCAAATCGCATGCACATACTCCTTATTAAAGGACAAAGTGATATGATTTGACTTGGAAGATGCAACATGTAATGCTGCTTGGGTATTACATTGACTTCAGGAAAAAGTTGTTTGAACTGATACAGGTGTTGCTCAATCATATTTTTAAGCCGTAATACCGTTTGCAAAGAAATAATGGGAGCAAGGACTATCTGAGTGATCTCAATTAACTTTACAATAAATTTTACATACTCGTTGTCCACATCAATCAAAAGAAAAGGTAGTATTTTCAAAAGTATTAACATTTGCCCACAAGACTGTTTCAATCTGTTGTCATTAGCAGCTAAAGTGCTGACACTAATAGGAGATGGTTTATCTCGTATATCAAGAGGGGAGTAAGGAAAATTTTGAATGGCTGAATTAAACTCATCTAATTCTATCTGTCCTGACAGAATAAGGTGTTTTAATACAAGCTTCACTTCCATTGGTGCGACACCTTCAAAAATGACATGCATTATGTCCTGTGGAGTTTGTTTGATCAGGTCAAATGCTGGAAAATCAACTAGTCTGCTTCTTCTGTTAATCCCGTAAGTGGTTCTGAGGGATGCCTTCAAGGTATCTGTGCTTGCTTTGTCTATTTCAAGACACTGCCTGATGTGCTTCTCCAAAGTTCTTTCAACAAACTTATTCTCATCAAAAATACTTTGCATATCCTCAAAGGTGCATTCGCAGTGTCTACATTTGCTATAGGCAAAACCAACACCTTCTTTAAAGCCAGCTAGCTCATGCTGGGCAAGTGTGTCTCCACATATGGCTATCACCGCACCAAACAACTCAATTTCACCATTTGGCGTTTCAATCCTTACACCATTGTAAAGCAGTGTTAGATCTTGTAGAATTATTTTTAGTACAACATCAACACCCCACTGAGAAATATCATTTGCCTTAGCAATAGCAAGGAGTCGTATCGCAGCCAACTTTGACCTAAATTTTGGATCAATATTACCTAAACTATAATAAAACATCAATAATTTATTTGCAGAAGCATGGGACCCTAAGGGGTTACATATTTCAATTTCATCTGAGTACAATATTATTTGTAATGCATTAGGCCTTTCAGAATATAAAGGATGAGATGTAAAGAGGTCCCCATCAGTAAAGTCATAAATGAATCCCTCTTTGCTTCTTTGTGGTGCAGTGTTTAACATGGTGAAGATTCTAGAATTGGTCAATAACTGCTTTAGACTTTTAATTAGTGGTACATAGTAAAAACTTTTGTTTCTTATGGCCATGATCCTTGAACGACCTCGCTTTACCCAACAAATCTTCTGGGACACTACTTCTTCTATTGGGTTCACTGGATTGAATAGCTCCCGAATAGTTCTATTCTGTCCATATGCAGTGGTGGAGAAAGGGTCTATGAATTTATCAAATGTAGCCAAAACCTCATCTTGAAGCTGAGTGGTTGTCTCGGGATGCTCTTCAAACACCCTTCTCATTCCCTCCCTCAGCGTATCCAGGAGAACTGCTTGGTACTGTTGCACCCCTGAGATTACATTGTTGACCGTTCTCTGTAAAAACATTATTATTTTTTTATTCATATTAAATCCTCAGCATTATTAATCCTAATCTTGAGGTCCACAATATACACTACACTAACACATTGAAAGGGATTACCATTATAAAACATATTGGCCCATCAGGACAAGCATACCTGGGACAAGTGGCACTGTTCCCGGACACTGATTGCAAAAGCAGCTGCAGATCTGCCAATATCAGGTCTGGCTGTGGATGTTACTGAAATAGCTTCTTCCTTTAGGTAAAAATAACAACAACAAAAAAGTTTGAATATCCAGATGCCACCTGACACTAATGATTGTGTTTGACTTAAACTAAAGCTGTTTTTGTATCATATTATTCAACATACATTTTTTAGAAACTTTAAATAGACATCAATACTATTTGCAAAGACAACACAAAGAGTATCCAAAGAGGTGCAGGTGTAAAGTTGAATCAAAACACATGGCAAATAAGTAGTTCTGTCAGTTTATTTTTGTTTATTTTTTTGTTTTGTTATTAATGAATAATCACAGTAAAGGCTGTAATTTATCACGAGTAATCTAACTTTCAAAATACTTGTATATACTTTGAAATTTTTAAATACTCAAAATGTGCCACATGAAATGCCGACTAATACACAAAGCACATGCAAAGCGTTAAATGCTCAGTGCTCTGCTGTCACATCAGCTAATTTCTAGCTTTTTCAATTATACTCTGTTATGTTTAATTAATATTAAAAGTAAATGTTTCATAATAAAATCAAGTATAATAACTTATTTTATTGTACTGAAGTATGTTAGATGAATTAGCCTATCGCTATTGAAACTTACTGGGACAGGGCTGCCATCAGGCTGCTGTGTTTCAATTCGAGAGGCATCAGGCGATATTTCCACAGTGCTGGTCGTTGCAGGAGTGCTACAGTTGGAAAAAATTGATACACCAAAATTTTCCAAACCCCGTGAATGTGCTGTGGGTGTCGTTCTCCACCCACCTGGTGGGCATCCAGTTGTCAAATACAGAGGATGCGTCCGTTTAATGTGGCGAAAGAATGAGTTGAAAACTCTGAAGTCTTGTTCACAACCATCAATTCCACAGTAAACCCAAAAATCCGGACTACGACCATGAATTGCATTTATGTGGCTAAGGAGCACTTTCAGACTTAAAGCAACAAAGACGAAACAGATCATACATCTCCACGCAGTCATGATGCACCGTTTGCGCGCTGTTGCCGTCTGATGACCATAAACCTGAGGGAGGATGGGAAAGCGAGGAAATAATTTTACTACTTTATACTACAATTTTCCATTTAACATACAATATTAAATAACTGTTTTTCATATCATAATATGTTATTTTAAAGTGATTTTTTTATTAACAAGAATATATATTTTTTTCATTTTGAATTACAGTATTTTGTGCACGTGCAGTTCATCGTCAGATAATGTCCGTCACATCTCGATGACGTCAGTAAATTTAGTTGCTGCGATTTCGCGCTCTGACAACGGAGGATCGAATATTTTCACCATTTGTAAAGAACTGCGGACTGAACGGACAACAGTTCAAAGTATGTAACTTAAGCCTACATAGTTGTATTATGTTTTCAAAAATCGTGTTTTCAGGACCACAGTGTTGTTAAGGTATATAACGGCATTTCACATGTCCTCCGCGGGGCTGCTGGCTAGCAAGCTAGCTAAAGTTAGCCAATGACAACTTTTGCTAGCTCACTCTGTGGCTGTTGGTCTTTACCAGGTACTGCGTGTTAAGGCTTGGGCGATTGGGAGTATTCTGTTAAGTCGGCATGGACGGTTTTGACGACACAATACTGTCGGTGTTTGAGGGTAAGTCTTGTTTTTCATTAATATTTGCTGATTAGCTTTGCAATATTAGTGTCTGTATCTGTATATTTGATCATGGGGTCGTTAATATTGCACACTGTTAGCTGGATAATGCCTGACTGCAAAAAAGGCCATGCTTAACACTAGAAGAGCCGAGCATGCGGTCATCCGACCGTTGTACTTAAAAAAAAAAAATCTTTGCACTCGAAATTCCAGAGCCCTACTTTCTTGACTTTTCCTAGATATTTGAGTTTATCGCCCAGTGCGCTTACATTTTCAAAATCGCACCAGGAAAAGCTAATTTAAAGGCATTTTGCTTCTAATATCTCTGAATTGACGTCGCCTCGCTTTTCTCCCAGCAGATGGCGCAGGGGCTCACTTGTAGTCTTACAATAATTTTGTGTGTAGCATTTATTTGTGTTGGAATTCAGAGAGATAAAAAATGGCAACAATGTGATTGAGAGCTGGAATGTGTCTCACCTATAAACATATATTTGTCTAATCAATTTACAGCTGCCAGTATTGATGAGGAGGCTTTGAAAAGCCTTAGCCGTGATGACCTGAAGGATCTTTTTCCTGGCCCTGAAAATTTTCTCAGGAGAAAGAAGCTTTGGGATTTCATCAGTCAAAAGGTAAATGCACATTGGAATAACTAAATATATTATTAGTCAAATTGCATCATATTATTAATGCTCTTAATTGTCTTTTTTTATCCCCCACAATTTTTTTTTTTAATTTACACAATTTTAATAGTGTGAAAATACTACTGACCAAGATGCCAACACTTGTAGTGGAAGTAGGATTATACCCTCAACTAATGCCGTGCCACCATGCCAGCCTCAAGCCTCCACCCCCATATCCCAAACTGCTGACAAAACAATGAAAATGCCAGACCCACCAGAGTATGTGGTGTACACAGATTCAGAGTTAGAGATGGTGCGCAGCCAGTACTTTGCATTGCTCCGCAATGGAAAGGGAAAGGATTGCAACATGTCGAAGGAGCTATGTTGCAGACTTATAAGAAACACAATCACCAGCATGGTTGCGATCCTGCGTGCTAGTCCCATGGGGAAAGAAGTAAAATACCCCTCTAAACTCGAAATGAGAGTAATGTCACAGAAGATTGTTGACTATTACCCTATGTTACAAGATGCTGGCACAGATATGCCTTATGTAAGTAATGTTTTTTTTTCCTTTAATTACTTAAACTGTTTGTAAGACAGCAACAAGAAAAACAACTTATCAAAACATTATTTCACCACAGCTGACCATTTACACCAAAATGTACAAGCGACTCCAAAATATGAGGTCCCCAAGGAAGAGGCAGGGCTCCATGCCGCAACGAGGGGTGGCAAAGAAGACTCTCTTTTGCTCAAACAACACAGACAATAAGACAGATGTTGACAGAAGCGGTGATACAAGTGGTTCAAGTGATTATACCATAATTCTTGAGAGCAATGATGAACTCAGTGAGGACAGTTTCAGTGCAGGTGTGTGCTTAAAGTGGGAAAAAATATGTGCTTTCATAGTTCTTGTTTCTGTAGAAGAATTCTTTCTAAAAAGTTTAAACCTGTACTTGGGCTACAATTGCCTCCATCTCATGCGCCAGATTACATTGTAAGGCACGCACAATGTTGGATATTGGCCTGTGTTTTCCTGTTATTTTGCTTATACTTGTTTACAGATTATTCAATTATATTCCTCAGGAAAAGCTTCTCCACCGCAGCCACCCACCTGTGTGCCAAGGAAGTCACACAATAGCACCCTGGCCTCACTGCTGCCATCTGACTCGGCCTCAGACCCCTTGCCCAAGACTTTGACCACTCCACTAACTGCCCCTGCAGAGGATGTTGTTGGTAAGCCCACCATCACCCTTCGTTACCTCTCAGCCTATTATCTATGATGGTGGCTGTCAGAGTGGCAAGCCAGAGTCTAAATTGTTGGGGATTCATTTGAAATTCCTATATGCACATCATATGTTTTTTCCCATGGTCTAAGGTTTTGGATGTTACTGAACACACTTTTCTGACTTCAATCTATCAGCTGACACAGTCATTGTCCACATTGATGTGAACAACATAAAACAAAGTATTATATTTCCTTCAACTGATTTGACACATTATATTATGATCAAGCATCTTAAACTTGCATTTAACTTTAAAGTCATGTATCATAATATATATTAAGTAAAACATCTTTCCCTTACTCTCTTGTTCTAGCCGGCCAGGACAGTCTGAAGATGCAGGCGAGGCATTACAAAACATTGAGCAACATTTACAAGAAGCCCAACGCAAAACCCAACCAAAGCAATGTTGCCCAACTTTTGGACCTTGAGTTCGAGGCCAGGCGGGCTTTCATTGATGCAGATGTTACAAAGGAAGAAGACTGTCCCACAAAAATCTTTGAGGCATATCCATGCTTCAAAGACACTCGAAATGTAAGCTTCTTCCCTTCTTGGTACTCCGTGCTTCTGTCTGTTCAATCTGCCCTATATTAAGCTTGCTCAGTAGTTGTAATAACTGAGCACAATTTTGTCCTAGGCAATGGATGAGCTGTGTCGCATACTTGGTGGCACCAACCGCAAATACAGAGAGGAAATGAAGGGAAGATGGGCAGACTTTTGTGCTAAGGTGCAGTTCTATGGTGTGTGGAAGAAGGCCCTGAAACCCCCTTTCCCCTTGGATCTGCATGGAGGTAAGTTGCTGTTCCATACCAAATCCATTGTTATGTCAGCCATGTTCAAACCCTTCCATAAAAGGCCATTTCTCTGTTTCATAGTGGATTTCACTATCGCCCTCCTCAATGCACTCCCATCACTTTTCCCTCACCATCTCCACCACCAAAGCGTCTCGGAAATGCCAGTGAGGCACTGCTTCATATCCTTAAGGTGAGAATTGTTATGTTAGGCTTTTACCACTCAATGTAATGTGTCCTTCATTTACTGACATTGTTGTCCATGTTCACACTTAGAACTACTACAAATTTCAGTTCATTACAGATTAATTTAAATCATTCATGTTCACAGTTCATATATTTAGAATTTTGAATTAAGTTCACAGTCACAAATGTCCCAAAATTGTTCATGTTCATTTATTCTGTTCCAACAGTAAATTATGAGCATTGTTAACTGTTGATGACGCTCTTGGTTCAGTTCATTAGTTGCAACCTGATAAGTTCATCTAAAAATTATTGTTCAATGTACACACAACCTTTGAAGTAGTTTTGATGCACAGCACTGCTTCTCTTTAAACTCTTTACTAATCTATCCATTTTGTTTTATTCCAGCCGGGCGAGGACCCTGGGCTATACCTGGAGAAGCGTCTTCTCTCCTCTCCGGTGCTGCTTTTTGATGGAACAACCAGCATTGTCGCCGTGGGAAACATGCTCTGTGAGCACCCTCCCCAGGAGGAATTCTGGGAAGGAATGTTGGTATTGATGGCATACTACTACACTCTGCATTTAACATACCCAAAATGTGTTGCCACGGTCCTCTCTGTCATTCAAACCGAGGTTATTGGTGATGCCATCCATGATCAAGATGCTACTAGCGCATATAAGAAAGCAATAGGTGAATGGAAATCATTCGTTGAAAAATAGGTGAACGTCAACAGCATTTTGTCAGGACTTTTTTTTTTTGGCAATATATTTCAATAACTTATGTGCCTGACTTGGCTAGCTACTGCAGAAGTTTTCCCTCAGTGTCTTTGGGTTATTTGCCAAAATAACTCCTCAGGGTTCCTTCAGATCCTTAAAAGGTATTTTTACTTTCAAGAGGTCTCAAGAGACATATTTGAATACTGTATTACACTGTTTAGTGTATTTTGTGGACCAAGTTTTTGTGGATTTTCTTGTTCACGTGACAAAAGCACTTATGGCAGCGTATTACGTGTTTTGTTTGCTGTGCAAAAGTGATATAATTTCATTTTTTTTTTTTAATGATAAAATTTGTGCAGCAACCCTGATACATTGTTATTGTGTACATTTGATGCTGTTATTCATGACCGTTTAATAAATGTTGACTGTACTCAACTTGCTATGGTTGTGATTCAGAAGAATCCGTTAAGATATTCTAAGGATAAGCATTGGTTTTAAGTTTTTGGTTTTAGTTTTAATATGGAATTAGGTTTATTTCAAGATGAGCCAACTTGTATCAAGAAACAGCTTAATCTTACTTCACTATAACTGAGTAATGTTTTGCTTAAATTAATGATTTTCTTGTTCGAAGCCTTAATTTGCTAAAATTAAGAATAATATTGTTTTTAAAATAAGAATTATTTGCTTATATTCAGTATATTTAACTTATTATTGTGCTTTAGGAAGTTTGATTTCAAGTAATTAGATCTAATAATCAGCCTTTTCTGCTTATTTTAACCATTTTGAATACTTATCAGGGCCTTCTTATTTTAAGATATAACAATCTTATTTCAAGATTTCTTGATAAGTGAAATTAACTTGCTGCATGGACAGATAATTTCTCTTGTTTTAAGTAATTTTCTACTCAAATTTAAGTGTTTTTTCTTATATTTTAGTTAACCTTTTTTGCAGTGTGTATTGTATTGTATATTCTGTTCTATATTCTGCATTGTATATAATTATTGTGTTGTGTAAGTATGTGTACATCTGATTTGTAAATTGTTTTGTGTAAGTATGTGTACATTTGATATGTAAATTGTTTTGTGTAAGTATGTTGTTTATTGTAATTGGTATATGTCTCGTCACTGTCATGACTGCTATGTTGCTCGGAACTGCACACAAGAATTTCACCTACTGTTGCACTTGTGTACATGGTAGTGTGACAATAAAGTGATTTGATTTGATTTGATTTGATATGGAATGCTGCCAGGAGTTGGGTGGAGAACTATAATTCTTAAATAAGCAGGACAAGGCAGAAGTACCTTTTATTTCTTCTTTTTTTCTCATCAACTCATACCTCACTCACTACCCTTCTCTGTTCTCTCCTTCTCCTCTTTTTCCTCTCCCTTCTCTTCTCCCCAGGTGCGCCCTCTACTGTTTAACACAGGACACAACATGTGTCAAGTTAAATATAGTTTAATAATCAATCTTTAAACACATCTTGAGATCCCTTAGTTCGCATTTGCACTCTTTCAAGTTTTTTGAACGTAAGAACATTACACATCTTTGTGTTGTTGCTGCTGAAGGTTGTTTTCTTCACCGTATAAACTGGGCGTTGCTCATACAGCTGAAATTTCACTTACTGCCCTCTGGAGTAAACAGGTGGTACTACAAGCTTGGATTTCTCAGGACTCTTCCTTATTATGGTCTGGGGGAAGTGCGATTATTTGCGTAAATTTTTTTAACACGTTATTTTTTGTAAAATTAATCACACTGAATTAACGCGTTAAATCGACAGCCCTAATATAAATATATATGTATATGTGTTTGTGTGTGTGTGTGTGTGTGTGTGTGTGTGTGTGTGTGTGTGTGTGTGTGTGTAAATTATAACTAACCTAACCTAACCGTAACCCACACTTATAGAGTTTCTGTCAAGGTGTGCAATCTGTGTCTAATAATTCTGTGCTAAAAAGTGTCGCTACAGATTAACTGGATTTGTGGCTGGAAATATCTCAATAAAAGTGGAAGATGTTTGTTTTTATTAATATGAAATGTCATGAATCATGCACCTTTACGTGGGGCTCCCAAAGAAGCAAAAATTTGTTCAGGCTCAACTTGTGCACTTATTGGCTGTCACAACAACTCAAAGTAATTAATTAAATGAGCGTAACGAACATCAGGCCTCATGTCAACAACCCACATCACGACTCTTTAAAGCAGAGATTTTCAAATGGGATCCATTTATACTCTTCAAGAAATGTTTGCTGTTGGATATACTCACCGCGAGAACATGACCACCATTGCAGCTTTCCTCCTTCTGGGGGAAAGCCACTTCAGCTGTCCCCCCCGCTGGTCCATCTACCTACGGGTATGAGGCCCCCCGGTTGACGCTGAAGGTGATTCGGGGGCTTCAATCCAGTTCTGGTATGAAACAGGCAGCTCACCTCAGTGCCAGCCTAGTGTCTCTTTCGGAGCTCGCAGGTTGGATGAAATGTCAATCACTGCATCGGAGAGCGCCTTGGTGATATCAGCCTTGGTTCCGAGGTGGTTCTTGGCATTGGCGCGCCGCTCACGGCCATGCCCTCCACCAGTCCCCTTCTTCCCGGAGGTGCATGACAATCTGACAAGGTCGTAGAAGGCACCTTTCACTGCCTGAGCCCGATTATTCAGCTCTTTCACTCTCACTACCCTCGATGGCGGAGTGGCCGAGGGTTATGCCGCGATACCACAGGTGGATAAGGCAGTCGCGGCACACCTGTGCCCTCTGAGCGCTGCCACCTGGCGGAGTCGCCTGGCACTCCCTTCCCGAGCCTGTGTAGGACTACGTACTCTGGCGACCAAAGCCTACAGTGCTGCCGGTCAGGCCGCTTCCACCCTGCATGCCATGGCCCTTCAACAGGTCCATCAGGCCAATGCACTAAATGAGCTGCATAAGGGTAGTTCTGATCCTGATGTGCTACAAGAACTGTGCTCGGCAACCGATCTCGCCCTTCGTGCGACGAAGGTCACAGAACATGCACTCGGGCAGACGAAGTCCACGCTCGTGGTCCAGAAGCTGTGGCTGAACCTGGTTGAGATGCGGACAATGCACATTTCCTTAACGCGGCCATTTCCCAGGTCGGCCTTTTCGGTGACACCGTCGAGGACTTTGCCCAGCAGTTCTCGGCGGTGAAGCAACAGACCGAATCCATCCAGCACATC
Organism: Xyrauchen texanus; assembly: GCF_025860055.1. Classification (NCBI taxonomy): domain Eukaryota; kingdom Metazoa; phylum Chordata; class Actinopteri; order Cypriniformes; family Catostomidae; genus Xyrauchen; species Xyrauchen texanus. The sequence goes on along the minus strand of NC_068291.1, from coordinate 271,282 downwards.
TTGCCCCACCACGGTTCAAGAGTGCGCACACCGTGTTTTCACGGAGGACGTCCCCCTGCGGCGACACAAGTCCCAGCATCTCCGCCCCAGCCTGAACCAAGCTCTCTGCCCCAGCGTAGAGCCCCCCACAGGAAAGCTATGCCCCCCGCCTCTTGACACGCTGCTAAGAACCCCAAGTGGAGGGCCGGAAGGAGAATATTTTTTCCCCCTTTTGTTTTATGTTCGCTGCACCCCGGATGGGCTGCGGTACCCATATTGTAAAAAAAAAGAGCAGTTTCCTTACTCCTTTGGTCACACCGCCGGCGACTGGACACCGAACGCTCACAGCCAGGGCCTCATGAACGCAGCTCTCCGCCTTCACATGCCCCGCTGTAACACATAAAAAAATAACCCCTGGCCAGCCGGTGGTGACGAGTCTCGAGGATGGCCCAAGAGGCCCTCCACCTCAGTCGCCGGCCCGCCTTACGCCGGGTATGCAGAGCAAGGTAAGCACTTCGAGGGCTCCACAGCATCGTTCCCCGCCGCTACGAGGCCCCACCCCCAGGTATGTCGGATGTGATCCTTCCATTAGTGCCTCTTGCCCGGAGTTTGGACACGTGGCTAGCCCTTTCCAACATGTCTCGCTGGTTGGCCAGAACCACCCGATCCAGCTATGCGATTAAATGCGCCAGGCGACCGCCCTTGCACAGACTCCCGTTCAAGATGCTGACGTGACATTTTGATGTGCATCCGGCATCAAGATTGGTTCGTGGCTGTAGACCTGAAGGACACGTACTTTCATGTCTCGATTTGACATTAACTCAGACCCTTCCTACAGTTAGTGTTCAACGGTCGGGCATATAAGTACATGATCCTTCCCTTCGGCCTGTCCCTGTCCCCTTGCGTCTTTACAAAGGTTGCAGAGGCAGCCCTAGCACACTCTTGAGAGATACTGTGTGCACACAGGGACCTGGTGCTCATGTACTTCAGCCATTTAGGACTTCGGGTCAACTGGGAAAAGAGCAAGCTCTACCCGGTTCAGAGCATCTCTTTTCTCAGGATGGAGTAAGACTCAGTCTCAATGTCAGTGCTGAACTGCCTGAACTTATCCAGGCAGAGAACAGCAGTCCCACTGAAATACTTTCAGAAGCTCCTGGGGCATATAGCATCCTTAGTGGTGGTCACACCTCACGGGTTCATTCATATGAGACCGCTACAGCACTGGCTTCAGACTCGAGTCCCGAGGTATGCATGGCGCCACGGAATACATTGCATGGCTATCACGCCGGCCTGCTGCTGCCTCTTCAGCCCTTGGACAGACCTTGCGTTCTTGCGGGCCGGAGTCCCCCTACAACAAGTGTCCAGGTGTGTCGTGGCTCTTTCCCCGCCAGCGTTTTTAAAAAAAGTTGCCAGCCACCGCCAGGGTTTTTTTTTTTATTTTTTTTTATTTTTTTTTATTGCAAATTAACAAAAGAGTAACACATACAAGGGAGTGAGACACATATACAATACAGAAGAGAGAAAAAGCACAAAAACAAAAACAACGAAATACAAAACAGCCCAACACAGTCATCGATAAAGTGGTGTATGTAGACAGATGAGATCCTTTCTGTGACGCAAGTATAGATAGGGGCAGTCCGGTAGTGTCAGTATATTTTTAGTGAGGGTATAAATCACCCCAACAATCACAACAACAACAGCAATATATTAATATTAGTGGTGATAGTATCAATGATAATATTTATAATGATAATTCATGACAATAATAGGAGCATTAGCTCTAGCAATCTATAATAATAATAGTGACAATAGTACAATACATAACAATACATTTAGGTCAGTCAATAATGTCACCGTACCTGCTCTAAACTCTAGGTCAGGGGCTGATCCACAACTGCCAGTGAGCTCAACACAGATACCGACACCTCTCCTCTATTCAATATTCCGATTCCCACTCACCGCCGCCAGCGACACCCAACCCCCGTAGTTAAGCTTCTAGGCTCCATTGAGGTGTCCTCTTTAAAAAAAAAAAAATAAATAAAAAAATAAAAAAATAAAAAGAAAGTACGCCGGGGCACCATAACAGGCACCTCCAAACCAAGCTCCCTTAGTCTGTTTGTGACCTGACGTAACTAAATGTTATGGGTGGTTGGCCCTCTTACCCCCTTCCTTTTTTTTTTCTTTTTTTCTTCTTTTTCCCTTTTCCTTCCCTTTTTTTTCTTCTTCTCCTTTCCCCCCTTTCCTTTACCCCTTTTTCTTTTTTCCCTTCCATGGCTTTGAGCAAGGTGTGCACTGGTTAGCTCCCCAGCCAGAGACACCACATCCAACCCAGGTATCAAATCAATGATTCTTTAACACGAGGGAGGGATCTGGCCAGAGGCAGTGAAAGGGAAGGGCCAGTCAGTCCAATCACTGATTCTGTAATGATTATGCCAACAGGATATGCCAGTTGCACCCACCAACAGCACCTAGAACAGACTCCCGACCCAGACCATTTATATTTTTAACAAAATTTTATACATATTTATACGTAATATTTTCTGAATTATCATTTATATAGAAAGAGAGAGGAAGGGAAGACTAATCATTCTATAATAATAATAATAATAGTATCAATATTATCATCCCTAATACAACCATCTTTGATAAAAATAAAAAAAAATAAACAAATTAAAAAAAAAAATAGCAATAGTATGCAGATTTTAAATAAAATAAAAGTACAGCTTATCGAACATTATACATATACATGTATACATACATACATATGCACACACATACACATACATGCATGTATACATACACACATACCTACATATACATACATCTACACACATATACAAATATACATACACACACATACATACAAATAGATACATATACATATATATATAAAGGGCATCTATACTGAATAATTGTAGTACTGTACAGTAATGATATTACTGTAATATCATCAGTAGTGCGGTTGGGAGAATGCGTTGGTCCGGTTCCAGGTTATTGATTTATATGAAGATGAGTTAGGAATGGTTTCCAGATATCAAGAAATGTAGATATAATATTCTTGTTAGTGTATGTTAGTTTTTCTAATGTGATGTACTCTATTAGAAGATTATTCCAGTGATTGATATGTATACAGTTTTTGGACTTCCAGTTTTGCAAAATTACTTTCTTGGCTATAGTTAGAGAGATGAGGAGGGGGTTTCTGTATTTGATTGGGAGATTATCAACTTCCATGCAGTTATTAAGTAAACAGAGTGACGGAGATGGAGGGATTCCACAACCCATGATAACGGAGAGTTTTGTGGTCACTGATATCCAAAATGAGTGAACTGATTGACAGGTCCATAGGGCATAAAAATAGTCATCTGTGCTCCCCAGTGTGCACTGTGAACAAATGTCTGTGTCCCTCAAGCCCATTATAAACATCTTTCTTTCGGTGATGTGAATCCTGTGAATAATCTTGAACTGTATGAGTTGGAGGTTAGTATTATTAGTCATCGAGAATGTGTTGTTACAGATTTCCTTCCAGAGGTCGGTGTTGGGTGAGAAGGCTAAATCTTTTTCCCATTTATTCATGGGTATTATAATTGTTGTATCATTATTTAATATAAGTTTATGTAGTTTGGATATTAGTTTGTTGGTATTAGTGATTTTCATTAAATCTTCCATTAACTGAGAGGGATGAAGTGGGTTATTAATTATGTTAATCTTGGATTTAACTATGGATTTAATTTGTTGATATTGTAGAAACTGTTCTCCCCCAAGACCGTACCTCTGGACTAATATTTTAAATGATACTGAATTGGTTGTTTTCAAATAAGTGATGGAGATGAGTGATTCCTTTTTGTTTCCAAGATGGAAAATTGATCGGTTTATTGCCTAATTGAAAATCAGGGTTGAACCAAATGGGGGTGTATCTACATGATGTTAGTGGTGAATTATTAATTTTGTTTACTTTCCACCAGGCTGTCAGAGTTGATGCAATTGTAATATTATTAAAATAGAGCATTTTCTTAATTGATTTTGGCAGAAAGGCAAGGTCTGAAACTGAAGTATCTTTGCAATGGTTTTGTTCTAATTCCATCCATGAATTATTATGATTATTTTTATGAATCCATTTATATAAATATTGTAGCTGGTTTGCTAAAAAGTAATATTGAAAATTTGGAGATTCTAGGCCGCCATGTGATTTTGTCTTTTGTCATTTTTCCAGTTAAATTTTAGGTGTTTTATTTTTCCAATAGAAGTGAGAGGTTAATGAATCCAGTGATTTGAACCATTTATCGGTGGGTGTTGTTGGAAGCATTGAGAACAGATAGTTGACTTGTGGTAAAGTTTTCATTTTAACTGTAGCAATGCGACCGATAAGTGATAGTGGTAGGTTAGTCCAGCGTTTTAAATCATCTCCAATTTTTTTTAAAAATGGGGTATAGTTGAGATTAAACAACTCTGACAGTCTGGAGGAAATGTTGATACCCAAGTATGTAATGTTGCCAGTGTGGAGTGGAAGAGAAGAATCATGAGCTGTGGAATCCCAGGCACCCTCTGAAAGTGGTAATATTGTTGATTTATTCCAGTTTATTGTATAATCAGAAAGTTTTGAGAAAATATTGATAATTTTAAAGGTTTCTTTCAATGACTTATAAGGGTTTTGTAAACATAACAACAAATCATCTGCATAAAGACAGATCTTATGTTGTGTATTGACGTTTTGTATTCCTTTGATATTATCATTTTGTCGTATTGCTGCTGCAAGTGGTTCTATAAATAGGGCAAATAAAGAGGGAGAAAGTGGGCATCCTTGTCTGGTCCCTCTGTGAAGTGTGAAATTTTGTGATGTAATCCCATTTGTTGTTATTGTGGCCCTAGGTGAAGTATATAATATTTTTATCCAGTGGATGAATGACTCTCCAAAGCCAAATCTATGTAGAGTATTAAAAAGAAATGTCCAGTTAACTTTGTCAAATGGTTTTTCGGCATCAAGTGATACAACGTTTGGTTACGTATGTAACCTCCGTTCCCCGAGGGAGGGAACGACACGTTGTGTCGGAGAAGCGACACTAGGGGTCTCTCTTGAGCGCCGATATCCACCTCTGATCTATGAAAAAAGGCCAATGAGATTTGGCAGCCAGTATTTGCATGTCCCGCCCCCGGACATACGGGTATTTAAGCGGCGCAAATACGGGAGTTCATTCAGGATTTTTCTGAGGAGCCGGAAATCGTCCGGCCACAACAGTGGCTCGGTTCAGTGACATGGCGGAGGAAAGACACAACGTGTCGTTCCCTCCCTCGGGGAACGGAGGTTACATACGTAACCAAACGTTCCCCTTCTGTCGCTCTCTCCACGTTGTGTCGGAGAAGCGACACTAGGGGACCCATTCCAATCTTGCCATGTGCTGAACCATGTACGTGAACTGCCGATACAGAGGCGGGCAGGGATTCATCCAGTGCCACGCATCGTCTGTACCCGGCTGCACGCACTCTTCCCCAATGCCCCATACTGAACATCGGGATCCTTCTAGTTACCCTGGGAGGGGAACAAGGCGATGTTAGCCAACATGGGAACGGGCCAGCCTGGCTGGGCCTCTTTTCTCTCTATGTTTCTCGCATAGAGCAATCACGGCCGGGGCCCTTACACGCATATAGGGAAGGGGGTCTTACCCAGACCCTGCAGAGACCACACCTGCCCTTTTTCTTGGGGAGGAAAAGTGGTAGACACGTCACACGGCCGTCTTAGGGCTCGTGTGGAAAGTATGGTGCGGTGGTAGCTCCCAGCCTCGAAAGGGGGAGTTGGCGACTGGGGCAGCCATGGCGACCGGGGCAGCTGTAACTGCCTAAGGGAGACACGGGGGTCCGCTCGTAAGGGGACAGAACCGTGGAAATACACACAGGGGGCGTCCGCGCAGGAGGCCTTCTATTTTACCTGTGGAGAACCTATACCAGTACAGGGTAGCCATCAGGATACCCGCAGTGGCTTGGGTCGGCGAGTTCCTCCGCTGAACCGCGGACCCGGAGGGTTGGGGAGGAATCGACCAGGGTCCCGACTCGGAGTGGCGCGCCCTGGGAAGAAGGCGCACTACTTTACCTTGACGTCAGGAAAAGGGCGCTGGGCGCAAGCGATCCACCCGGCCGGTCGGTCTACGTGTTACCAAGTTCTACTGACCTAATCGCGCATCTCTGCGGGTCTTCGGCTCGGGAAGAACACCAATCTGCGAACAAGCGTCACTTTAGGGCGTAAAGGTGCCTGGTAGAGGGGGCTCTGGCTTGGTTGATGGTATTCACAACAGTCGCCGGTAAGCCGGCTAGCTCTTCCGCGTCCCGTCCAGGGACCAGACGTGGAGGTTCCAGAGGTCTGGGCGCGGGTGCCAGAGCGTGCCCCGTCCCTGAGAGAGGAGGTCCTTTCTCAGGGGAATTCGCCAGGGAGGAGCTGTCGCGAGGAGCCTGAGTTCCGAGAACCAAGTCCGAGTGGGCCAGTAGGGGGCCACCAATGTGACTTGCTCCTCGTCCTCCCTGACCTTGCACAGCACCGGTGCAAGAAGGCTCACTGGGGAAATGCGTACTTGCGCAGCCCCGAGGGCCAGCTGTGTGCCAGCGCGTCTGTCCCGAGGGGAGCCTCTGTTAGGGCGTACCAGAGCGGGCAGTGGGAGGTTTCCTGGGCGGCGAACAGGTCTACCTGGGCCTTGCCAAACCGTTCCCAAATCAGCTGGACTGACTGGGGGTGAAGCCTCCACTCCCCGCCGGGCAGGCGTTGTCGTGATAGCGCGTCTGCTATGACGTTGAGCTTGCCGGGGATGTGAGTGGTACGCAGCGACTTGAGCCGCTGCTGGCTCCATAGGAGGAGACGGCGGGCAAGTTGTGACGTGTGGCGGGAGCGTACGCCGCCTTGGCGATTTATGTACGCCACCACCGTGGTGCTGTCCGATCTCACAAGGACATGTTTGTCCCGAACTAACGGGAGGAACTTCCTGAGAGCAAGAAGGATGGTCAGCAACTCCAGGCAATTGATGTGCCAATGCAGCGGGGCCCCTTTCCAATGGCCCGCTGCTGCGTGCCCGCTGTACATGGCACCCCACCCGGACCGGGAGGCGTCGGTTGTGACCAGAACGCATCCGGACACCTGCTGCAGGGGCACTCCTGCCCGTAAAAAGCAGAGGTCTGTCCAGGGTCGGAGTGTTTTGAGGCAGGCGGGGGTGATCCTTACCCGATGCGTGCCGTGGTGACATGCTTGTCTCGGGACTCGAGTCTGGAGCCAGTGCTGGAGTGGTCTCATATGCATCAACCCCAGCGGCGCGTCCGCTGCTGAGGATGCCATATGCCCCAGGAGCCTCTGGCAAATTTTTAGAGGGACCACTGTGCCTGGCTTGAGGGAAGCGAGGCAGTCCAGCACCGACTGAGCACGCTCGCTCGTGAGACGTGCTGTCATTGAGACTGAGTCTAACTCCAACCCGAGAAAAGAGATGCTCTGAACCGGAGTGAGCTTGCTCTTTTCCCAGTTGACCTGAAGCCCCAAACGGCTGAGGTGCCGGAGCACCTGGTCTCTGCAGATGCCGGCTACTCGTAGCAGGGCAAGGGCCGCCTCTGCGACCTTCGTGAAGACGCGAGGGGACAGAGACAGGCCGAAGGGTAGGACTTTGTACTGAAACGCCTGGCCGTCGAACGCGAACCATAAGAAGGGTCGGTGTCGTGGCAGAATTGAGACGTGGAAGTACGCGTCCTTCAGGTCTACCGCTGCGAACCAATCTAGATGCTGAATGCCAGCCAGAATATTTCTCTGCGTAAGCATTTTGAACGGGAGTTTTAACAAGGCCCGATTGAAAACTCGCCGGTCCAGGATTGGTCGTAAGCCGCCGCCTTTCTTGGGTACAATGAAGTAAGGGCTGTAGAAACCCTTCCTCATTTCGGTTGGAGGGACGGGCACTACCGTGCCCTTGGCTAAGAGGGGTGGGAGCCGGGCAAACTGAATTGCGTAACCGAGTCGAATGGTCCGGTGCAGCCAGCGTGATGCATTGGGGAGCGAAAGCCATGCTTCCCAGCTCTGCGCTAGGGGCACCAAAGGGACGAGTATTTTGGACGTACCCGGCGGGGCCTCGCAGCGGGGCGGAACAGGTAATGCAGCGTCGGGCGGCTTCGTTGCGGCCCGAGGCTGAGGTGCTGAGAATAGACTCAAAGCACTTACCTTGCTCCGCGCACCCCGCAGGGGGTGGGTTCGTGACTGAGGAGGAGGTCTGATGCTGGCGTCCTCTGGACTCGCCTGAACCGGCCGGCCGGGGACAGTCGTGGGCAGGCGGAAGGCGGATCGCCGCGTCCGTGTACCGGGACTGTCGTAATCTGAAAGCAGATTGCCGTGAGAACGGCATTTGTGGGCCAGGTGACCCAGAGGCAAAGGAAATAGCTCTGTTAATGAGAATGTGGGTACCACAGCCCCCGTCAGGGGGTGTGGAAACATGAAAAAACAAAGGATTCTCTTCCTGGCCCTCCACCGGGGGACGGAGCGGTCTTACCACCTCCGGAGCTAACATCTTCGGCTCTGGGTCGGCTGTCTTGGAGGGGTTCGTGAGACAGGGGGCGCGCGCCGCCTGCGGGGTGCTCGACGCTGGGGCTGAGAGCTGGGCCCGGGTTGAGGCGGAGCAGGAGCTGGTTTCTTCGCAGGGGGACGCCCTCGGCGGGCAGACGGGGCAGGGCCCGTAGCGGCAGGTCTGCGGCGGGGCATCATGTGAGAGATGGCCTCCGTCTGCTTCTCCACCGCGCAGAACTGTTGGGCGAAGTCCTCGACGGTGTCGCCGAAAAGGCCAATCTGGGAGGTAGGTGCGTCCAGGAAGCGGTTCTTATCAGCCTCACGCATCTCGACCAGATTGAGCCAAAGATGGCGTTCCTGGACTACTAGGGTGGCCATCGTCTGTCCGAGTGCCTGCGCTGTGGCCTTCGTCACTCTCAAGGCGAGGTCGGTCACTGAGCGCAGTTCCTGCAGCACATCCGGATCAGGTCCACCCCCGTGCATGTTGAGTGCTTTGGCCTGGTGGACTTGCAGGAGGGCCATCACATGCAGGGCGGAGGCAGCGCGTCCAGCCGCACTGTAGGCCTTCACGTTGAGCGAGGACGTTGTCCTACAGGGCTTGGATGGGAGTACGGGGCGGCCCCACCAGGCGGTAGGGCTACCAGGGCATAGATGGTACGCAACTGCCCTATCGACCTGGGGAATCGCCCTGTATCCGTGGCGCTCTCCGCCGTCGAGGGTGGTGAGAGTGGAGCGGGTGGCACCTAGACGAGCGGAGAGCGGGGCTCTCCACGTAGACGTCAGCTCATCATGCACCTCCGGGAAGAAAGGAACCGGGGGGATGCGAGGCCGCGAACGGCGCGCCGCCCCCAGGAACCAATCATCCAACCGTGAAGGCTGTGGGGAGGATGGAGGGTTCCAATCCAACCCCACGCTCATGGCGGCCCGGGCAAGCATGTCGGACATCTGAGCGTCGGCCTCAGCCTGGGCCTGCTGGGGAGTCCTCGGCATCAGACGCCGCACTATCCGATGCAGCGGCGAGCTCATCTGCTTCGGACTCGGGAGGATAGACAGCCAGGCCGTGAGGCGAGCTGCTATCGCTGCGAGCGTAGACGGAAACCATCGAGCGTGTCGGGGAACGGGAGGTTCGCGGGGGGTTACCCGGCGAAACTGCACCCGCTGCCGCCCCCAAATCGCCCCCAGCGCCAACCGCACCGTCCTCAATCCCGTGGGAAGAAGGAGCAATGCAGGGTGCAGCTGGGGTGGCTTGCTTTCTGTTGAAAGCAAGCCGCGACCGCAACGTGGTCATGGTCATGTTCTCGCAGTGAGAACATGAACCATCCACAAACGCCGCCTCGGTGTGATCGCGGCCCAAACACACGAGACAGCGCCTGTGGCCGTCTGAAGCGGAAAGCACTCTACCGCATCCAGGAACGACACAGGGGCGGAAAGGCATCTTGAAAAAGACGCGTCCTTAAAAGGACGTTCAACGCCGCTGTGTTTGCTCTTTTAGAGAAATTACTGTTTTAATAGGAATTTACTCTTTTAATACACAGTGTGGGTGTGTGTGTGTGTGTCTGCGCTGTCGAAGCGCTCAGGGGCAACAATGCACGCCGTGCAATGTGAAGGAGAAAGCCGCTGTTGTGCGCCGTCAAGATCCAACAGCATGCAGATTGTCAGAGGAAACAGGAACGTTTATAGTGGTGTGTAACTCGCAGCAAACTGCAGACAGACCATCGGCTCCGAAGAAATTTTCTGAATGAACTCCCGTATTTGCGCCGCTTAAATACCCGTATGTCCGGGGGCGGGACATGCAAATACTGGCTGCCAACTCTCATTGGCCTTTTTTCATAGATCAGAGGTGGATATCGGCGCTCAAGAGAGACCCCTAGTGTCGCTTCTCCGACACAACGTGGAGAGAGCGACAGAAGGGGAATTATTGTTTTGGTATGATTTTGTTGGGCAAGGTTAATTAGGTTGAATAATCTACGCATATTATCTGAAGCATTCCTGTGTTTAATAAAACCTGTTTGATCATGGTGAATTAACATCGGGATAACTGTTTCTATTCTAGTAGCTAATGCTTTGGTAATGATTTTTAAATCTGTGTTTATTAATGAAAGAGGGCGGTAACTAGAAGGGTGCATTGGATCTTTGTTTGGTTTTAGCAAAAGTGTCATAACCGCCGTATTCATGTGTGTTGGTATTGTCGAAGTAATTTTAATTTCTTTAATAACTTTGAGGAATAAAGGAGAAAGAATTGACCAGAAGTGTCTATAGAATTCAGCTGGTAGACCATCAGGTCCGGGTGATTTGTTATTTGGCATTTGGTCTAATGCTTTATGGAGTTCAGCATGAGTGAGAGGTGTATCTAATGCATTTGCCTGTTCTTTTGACATTGATGGTAGCTTTAATTCTTTTAGAAAATGTTCTATTTCTGCTTCATCTGGATTACGATTAGAAGAATATAATTTTTGGTAGAAAGTTCGAATACATTATTAATTTCTTGTGGGTTCTGGGTTATTTTATCTAAATCATCGTATATGGATGGAATAATTGCTTTTTCTTGTTTACGCTTTAGTTGATTTGCTAAATATTTACCCATTTTGTTACAATATTGGTATTGTTTGTATTTGAGTTGTTGGATAATAAACTGTGTTTTTTGGTTTATTATGCTATCGAGTTCAGCTTTAAGACGGTTTAGTTCGCATTGTATTTGTTCACTAGGGCTGGTAGAGTAGGTATCTGTGTGGAGTTTAATTCTCTGTTCCAAGTTATTTTCCAGCTGTTGTTGTTTTTTCCTGTATGATGAATATGATATTATTTTTCCTGTAATTACTGCTTTGCCTGTTTCCCATAATAATGATGGTGAAATCCCAGGAGAGTCATTCATTTCCAGGAAGAAAGCCCACTCTTTCTTAATAAAACTGTCGAAGCCAGAATCGCGAAGTAGTGAAGTATTGAAGCGCCATCTATTGGGGCGTTTAATAGAGGATTGAGTATTTAATGAGGTGGAGATGGGAGCATGATCGCTGATTATGATTGGATGAATTGAAGTTTCTATTACATGTTGGGTTAGTGAGTTAATGATGAGAGAAAAATCAATTCGGGAAAAGGACTGGTGAAAAGAAGAAAAATAGCTATATTTTCTGAGTGAAGGGTTATTCATTCTCCTACTATCGCCAAGTCCAAAATTAGTCATATATTGTTTGATTGTTTCAGTAGACTGGCAGGTTCTTGTAGAATTGGATGAATTTGATCGGTCCATTTGTGGGTTTATAACAGTATTGAAGTCTCCAGCAATAATAATATTATTTGTATCGGGTAGTAGTGAGAAAAAATTATGAAAGAAGGATGGATCATCAATGTTTGGTCCATAAATATTAGCTAGTGTGTATGTTATATGGTTAATGGATACATTGATGATGACAAATCTCCCTTCTGGGTCAATAACAGACGTGTTAAGAATTAGTGGGATATTTTTATTTATTAATATTGAAACTCCTCGTTGTTTACTATTGTATGTTGATGAGAATATGTTGTTAAATTGATTAAATGTTAGATTTCCAAGTTCTGATTTTGATAAGTGTGTTTCCTGTATAAAAGATATATCAGCCCCTAATTTCATCGCATGGTTAATTATTTTAGTCCTTTTTGCCTGGGTCCGGAAGCCACGCACATTCCATGATACCATTTGAAGTGTTTGCATGATTGTTGATTAAATGTCTAGAAAGAGATAATGATGATAATAGTAAAAACAAAAAAAGAAAGAGACTGTAGGCTATACATGTAGAGTATACATATAAACAAGTACAGAGTGACATAGTGAGACAGAATAAACAAAAGCATAAGGATCGGTGGATTAAGATCCACGTATCCGTTTAAAGAACAGAGAGAGGGTGGTGCATCATATCAATATATAGGCTAATCTGACAGTCGCAGATTGTTCGATGTTATAGCTACTATATTAAAAGAGCCATGGAGTCATTTTTGAGTCATGGTAGAGCTGTCCATCGATAAAAAGTTTGTCCACAATTATATTTGCACGTTTATTGTTTTGTCTGTGTTTTTTCATCATGGGGTAGAGAATTTTGTGCCGATTGTTTATTTCGCGTGGAAATTGATCATTTAATCCGTAATTGGATCCTTTCAGTTCTTTGCCTTTGCTTTTTATGAGTTCTTTATGTTTGTAATGTTCCAGTTTAGCGATGATCGGTCGAGGTGATTTATTTGAATGTGTTCCGAAACGGGGAACTCTGTGGAAGGTGTAATAGCAATTTTCAGAGGTTAATAAAAACAGCATCAAAAGTGTAAGAAAGCTTTCAGGAGGCAAATTGTAATAAAGAGAAAAGGTTTATTCTTCTGAGGATTCTTTTCACAAACCGCAGCTACCCAGTTTCGAAACAGAATGCCTGTTAGACTCAACAAAACATAGATATTTTATACAGTTCTCCGACATTGTAACCCGGTTTGGGATGGTTTCTACCCCCCCCCCCCAGGGCAGGTCAAACTATTCTTTGTCCCTGAGAAGCCAAAAAGGCCTTCATTTACGACCTAAATGACCTCCTGCTTCTCTCAGGAGGGGGCATGGGACTTAATTTTATTACTAAACGACCCCCTGTATTCTCCTGAAAAGGTCACTTCTCGGGCTGTAGGTGTCTATCTTCCTGGCCCATCTGGTTTTATTACGTTTGTTCTTTCCTGTCCTGCTTCAGCTGCTGGACGCCCTCACAGAAACACATGATTAAATGAAATTAACAGTTTGGGAACAAATAAATATAATAATACTGAATTTTTCCGTAACAAAGGTTATTTCATTTACAGTGTCCGGTTGGAGTTTGACTTGAGTTTTCATGAAGTCTCTGATCATTGCTTCGGGATCGTCGGGGGAATTTTCAGTGATGCCAGAAAATATCAGGTTATCGCGCATGCTTCTCGTTTGAATGTCCAGAATGGTTTCTTTCATTAATTTGTTTTCTTTTATGACTGTATCCATCTGTTTGTTGAGTGATTCAACATTAATTTGGAGAGATTTATTCGACTGTTCTAGCTTCTCAATATGTGTGTATGCAAATTCCAGACTTAATCGAAGTTCTTTTATTTCGTCATGTACCGTAACCAGTAAGTCCAGTTTGTTGTTAATGGATGCGAGTACACTGACCTCAATTTCTGTAGTTTGTAAATCGCTGGTGTCAGTAGATGATGTCTTCTTTCGTTTGGTTGGTTTCGGAGTTAGCTGAGTTGTAGTGGTATCCATTGTATAGCGGTTGTAGTAGTGATTGATGTATTTCTCTAAGTCCGTTAATTTAACTTAGGTAAAGTTGGTTTTATATTCGCATATTCGCACATTCGCGGATTTCCGCGTTCAATAACTCGTGAACTAAACGTTGTTGCTACACACAACACCTATCACATATAACTACATATAAAACTCCAGAAGCTACAACATAAATCTCCTCAAAACGATCTTTCCTTCGCACTGGACAAAATACATTGATCTCTTTGCGCAGGCTGCTAAGAAGGGACCATCTGCAAAGTGCAAACCCGAAGGAAAGCTCGTTTTGAGGCGATTAAAATATTAAAACAATGTTATTTGTGTAGTAGTAACAATATTCAGCTCATGAGATATTGAACGCGGAACTCCGCAAATATGCGAAGCGAATATAAAAAGCAACTTGCAGACTTGATCATGTAGGACCTTCAGGACCACATAGCCTACGTGGACAGCACCATGAACATAGTCAAGTTTAAAAAAAAAAAACCCAACCAGGGTAAAAATAGTTTCAGGTTTGATATTTGCTGCGTATTCACCTAGACTGCTTTAGTGTACTTTTGTGTAGGCTATTGTACATACAGTACGCAAAAATGTTTTATGTAAAAGTTACAGTAATTCACCAAAGGGATTTTTTCATGTTCCAAAGGTTGTAGTATGTTCCTACTGACCACACTGACTTACTACAGGTGAAATTTTGACAATAACTCCCTTACTGTACATACTGCAGGGTTGGGGTCAGAATCCCCTGTCTCTTCAATTTAATTATATATATATCCTTTTTATATATATCCTTTTGAATGATTACTTTATTCTTATTAAAAATTCAACAATCAAGTATGTATCCTAATCATTTCTGTATTCATTTTCTTTTAGGTGCATTCCAGTGTGTGCCCTTGGGTTGTGTTCACATGCAAGGGGCCTTTTGATGATAATTGTCTTGGGATTCAGAGAGCGGCGAGAGAGACTCTGTACTCATGTATTGCATATATATTATATATATATTGTAAGTAAATCAAAACCAAATAATTTACAAGCTTTTAACTTCATGAGGTGCAATGGCAAGGTATCTAACACCGGAGACGTCCTTGGTGAATCTGCCTCTGGCTGGACATTTCTTTACAGTCCTTTTTAAAGTCCATCAACTTTTTGACATGTTCAGAAATCCCCTCCTGGAAACTCCCTCTGCATACATTCAGTCCTTTACAGCCAATTGGTCAAACACAAAATCTTGAACTGTCATTATTTCTGGAAGACCCCTTAGGACTTTTGCATATAAAACTCTTTGTCTCTTTGTCCTCTTTTTCTGGACCTTTCCATCATCGCTGTATCTTCTGTATCTCGTCTGCAACACATAGACGGTAATGATGGCATTTTTCTCCTTTCTTTTGCAAAGCTCTTTCTAATACATTTTCAACTCCTCTCTACTCTGCCACCATCATCTGCTTAATAAATGCTTACAACATTCAGTGTGGTATGTTTTTCTTTATAAACCATTTTCATAATAAAAATCTTTATAAAACAAGTTGAGGTGTTTTTCTTAATAAACTACTTTCTCAATATATGGTTACAATGATTATTAATACAAGTGTTTTACAGTAAACACATTCTTAATAAATTGTTTAACAACTACTTATGGTACCTTTCATTATAAAACCACTTTTTATTAGTTACAATTGTGGTTTACTATGACCCATAAATACTTCATATACCAGAAGCCATGATTAGAATAGAATAATTGCATATTTCACAACAATATCCACATATCTGCATCTATATATCTGTCTTAGTTGACTTGTATAAGTTTGAGGGTCAATTTATACATAATTTCACCTTATTTTCATTAAGTGAACATCTCGTGTATTTCTTTAGGGAGTGGAGTAAAGGGGCATATTATCGTTCCTGCTTTCCTGGAGTGAAATGTTTTATCAGCCTGTTAAGGTGGAATGCTCTTCTGATAATGAGCTCAGGCCTTCTTCAGCCTCGAAGAGAACTGTTGTTTGTCAGTGTTCTGTGTGTGTGTGTGTGCGTTTGATATTCTTTGCAGGTTCTGAACTTTGTGATATAGCCTAAAACATTCTCGGACCCTGGAAGAAGGTCACCACGGACTTAAATCTCGGAAATGGACGACAAATATTCAGATTAACGGCGATATACCCACTTATCTATCAAAAATGTATTATTGTTTAGACTTTATGTTGTCTTAGCCAATCACAAGTAAACGATTATGTATGTAATGCATGTCCTTGTAAAAGGTATACTTGTGTGAGATTTGTTTGTAAGGTAGAGTTGGCTTGCGACCTCCTCGTGACTTTGACGCTGGCTTTACCAATTTAACTGCAAACTATTCTTTAGTAAAATTGTACTTATTTGATTGAATTTCACGACTCCTGGTCTTCTTTCATCATATTATCTGGTCCTGGGTCTTATAACTGTACCCACCCAAACAGTACAATAATCAAATAATTTTTTCCTGTTCCAATGGCTGTAGTGCTTTCCTAGTGATCAGACTGACTTACTACAGGTGAAATTTTGACAATAACTCCCTTACTGTACAATTATCACATATATTTATGTAATAAACATTATTACATGTGTTTATTACATATGTTTATGTAATAAACTGTAATTCCCCTATAGTGTTTTTTTATATTTATATTCCAATGGTTGTAGTGCTTTCCTAGTGATCAGACTGACTTACTACATGTTGAATACTGCCAATACCTACCTTACTGTAAGTATATTACAATCATATTATTCTGAAGAAATTATTCTATTTTCACCTTTTTTCATGTTCCAGAGGTTATGGCATGTTCCTAGTGATCATTCTACTCAATTAACTTTGATCAATGTATTAGGTAAAAGTATGTATTATAACTGCTGTTCCTTGTACAACACATTTCTTTCATTGATTAAAGAAATTCAGATACTTTACATTTATCATATTTTCAATGTTATAAATAAGCAACACCCTTATTGTAATGATTCAAGTTAAGTTTTTGTTATGAAGTCCTGAAGAAGTGGATTCTGGAATACAGGATAATGTGTGGAATTCAGAACCATGGACAGCGCCGTTTCCAGCGTGCGAAAAACATGTGTTGTGCCAAATTTCAACCCCGCCAAATTATTACCCTCTATTGGTACGTTTAGGATTAGTTATGGGGAGTGGTTAGTGTTAGGATTAGGCAATCAGGTACTGACTTCAACGAGGGGGTAATAATTTGGCAAGGGGTCGAAATTCGGCACAACACCGGAAAGGACACGCCCACACACTCATCTTATGTTCAAAAAGCATTTCTATAATCACAATTCAGTCACTGCAAAGATTGAAAAAAAAAAAAAACATCTTACCTTAAGTTAGAATAGAGTATTATGCCTTGGCTTGACTTCGATGTGAACCCAAAGTGTGTGAGTGATACACTCTGGTTTAGCTATCGCTTGCTTGCGAGACATTTTTAGTATGACTTCTCAGTTTCTTCTGTTTGGCGCACATGGTTAATTTGCATACGTGCACAGGACTGGTTGGCTCCGCTTGGCAAAAAATAGAACATTTGTGAATAAATGTTTTGAATTCTGAATACTGGACATGGTGAGGTTAAAAACAATTTAGTGACAATAACATTTTATTGAGAAATATTTATATTTTGCTTTTGATGCTTTCAGAGGGTCTCACCCAGCTAACACAAATACATAACTGCAACATTTATAATAATATGGGAGGACATATTATAAGTGGTCTAATTTAAGTTGTCCTCATTGGCCCAAAACTATTTTAGGGACTTTTTCAACGACATATGAACGATACAGACTCAAAAATTTGTGCATTTACTATAAAACAAAGCACAAACAGAAAAAACAGTATGCAAACAGGTTATACATTTAAATGAACAAGGTTTGCCCCAAAAGCTTGACGTCTTCATTTTGGCCCTAATAACAAAGCAAGAATAAGAAAAGAAAAATGCAAGAATAAGAACAGTTCAGTGTTTTCCAATTGAACATTTAAATACACAAAGCAATTAGCACTGAAAGATAGAATCTGTATAAGCAGACCGTTTTGTTTAAAAATCGCTCATATATTTTTCTAAACATTGTCACAAAGTTATGTTGTGGCAAGAGCATTATTTCCCTTTACAAAATGTTTATAACTTCATGACATGTATCACTATAATCTAGAAAACCTTCGTTTGAAATCATTACTTGTTACATTTAATAATACATATTATTTTGTTTTTCTTCTTCTGAAGTCGTGATTACGATAAAAAAAAAATTTTAAACTAGGAAACTAGGCCTATTTATGATTATTGCTGAAGGCAGCATTAAACCCCCAAAATGTCAGGTGGTGGTGCAACTGTCTGAACAAATGAACAGACTAAGAAAACAATTTAACATGGTGTCTTAATAATAAAACACTTAAAACAGTGCCATCATTTTAGGTTTGAAGCCTTTCATGTTATTGTTTTTTTTTATAAATATCAGTAGTTTTAAATCTATTGAGGTAATTGAGAAACTTTTGTCCAGCAATTTGTATATTCTCAAATATTATTATGAATTTACAAGGTAATAACAGTAAACATGATAATGCATCATCCAGAGGAGCCTAACTGATCTCTTTGGCAGAGTGAAAAGTTTGTAGAGCTCTCTCAAATACTGATAAAGAATGCTAATTTCAAGTATGGGTAGGTTGGTGGTACACTTTCCATGTCAGGTGGTAGGTACAACATAATATTTTTGTTGTACCACCTGACATAAAAACTGACATTAGTTTAAACACTTTAAAATATAATTTAACATCTGAAAATTGTTTAAACACATTGTCTTCAAGAGTGTTGATGTCATTAGAAGTCTGGATCCGAACTGGAGCTGCTGTAATCTCTAGTAAAATATGCTGAGCATCCTGAGATACAAACAACGAGACAACAGGAGAAAGATTAGCATTGCTGCTGGTCATATTATTTCAGGCAAAAGATAGTCATGTGCACTTTTTACTATTTCATCACATAGTACAAAATGATGATATGTGTTAATTGAATGCTTAGCTAAAGAGATGTGTCTTTAATCTAGATTTAAATTAGGATAGTGTTTCTGGGCCCCCAAACATTATCAGGGAGGTTATTCTAGAGTTATTGTCGTGGAATATCACGATGAATCTCTCTAAGCTGTAAGAAAACTCTCGGAGTCTTGAGTTCCAGATGCCAAAGTTGTAGTTTATTGAACACCAACAAACATGAGACCGTTCAGCTGTCCGCTCTGACATTATCCTCCTAAGTTCTCAGTTATATACCTTTTTGTTATCTTGTTACCCACTATCTCTGACCAATGGGATTATTGCCCTTGTCTCTTTCCCTCGCCACCAATATGTTTTATCTCCTTCATTAATTAAATATTGGTGGAAAATCCCCCGCCTATCTATTAAAAAGAAAACATACATCAGCTGGTAACTTCACATATCTTGGACATATGTCATAGTTCATGGGAACCCTTACAGTAAGGCGGCCTTGTTTATTTCACGGCCTTGTCTGTTCCTTCACATTATCATGAAAGAAAATGCAAGCTCCACAGATTTTTAGCTCATCAAGAAAAACATCATGGCAGAAAAACACCAGCTGCAAGATATCATACAAGACACCATTCATATTTTGTTTTTGTTTGCTCATACACCTGTTTTTCAAGGTTATATCCCATTCTTTGTGTTCTCTGCAGCATCAACACTTTTAGTGACCTCACATGCTCTCTCCTGGGTCACACAAAGGCCTGGAAACTCATATATATATTTTGATATATAAAAACATACTAGAATATTGAAAATATACTATATATTTCACTTACATTCTATAGGAAATCATCTGATTTTAATGAGAAATCATGGCCCAACGAGTCGTCATTTTAATTTAGTGCATTTTTATGTCTATGCACAAAAAAGGGGCTGACATTTAAGTGTTTTTTAAGGTTAGCACTGTTATGGGGTTAACAGCTGTCAGATCCAGGACCAGATATGATGAAAGAAGACCAGGAGTCGTGAAATTCAATGAAATAAGTAAAATTTTACTGAAGAATAGTTTGCAGTTAAATTGGTAAAGCCAGCGTCAAAGTCACGAGGAGGTCGCAAGCCAACTCTACCTTACAAACAAATCTCACACAAGTATACCTTTTACAAGGACATGCATTACATCTTTGCTACTTCTGATTGGCTAAGACAACATAAAATCTAAACAATTATACATTTATACTTTATTCTTTAGAGACATACACATGAAAGAAGTAAAATTTTGTGAACTAGATCATGTAAATCACATAGAGGTTGACCCCTGTAACCTTTACTTGGTCAAGAAAAATCAGACACCATAATGCACTTAAAAATATAATGATAGAAATGCTGACAACAAAATATGATTAAAACTATATATGAATCACTCTTTGAATATAGTAATGATTATATTGTGGAATATAGTAATGATTATATAACTTGATTCGCACTTGTTATAGGAATAATGTAAAAACTCAAAAGGATATATAGATATAGTGAAGAGACAAGGGATTCTGACCCCAACCCTTCAGCACAAAATATAATTAATAATATGAAACTAAAATTAACTCAGTAAACTACATGCATGCATGAACTAAATAATTTTGATCACACATAGTATTTACATTACAACAGTACATCATCAGACATGCTAATTTACATGGATTCAAAACACAACATAATTTTTTTTTTTGTGAGACATCTCTTACATTTAAGCAAGCTAACATAAACCCTTCTTCTTAACTCTTACAACAGTTATCTCGTACCACAGATAACATCTGCTCTTATCCTTCTAATCATTACCTTGTCACCCGAGGTAATTAAGTTTAATGTCATCTTCACTGCCACTTTGACTGGAATCATATGTGTCACATACATGCAAATCATGATGATGTTGAAACGTAGATGACACAGCATTTCTAATCAATTGCATTACACATGGCCACAAACACAAGATCAACAAGAACGAGCAAACTATACAAATTACCATCATCATCGCATTTGTCACATTACTAAAAATACCTTTAAACCATCCCCATCCAAAAGAGAATGAATTAGTTTCCCGATCTGTCAGAGTCTTTGACATGAAGGTCAAATTATGTATCCCTTCTTCAATGACATGGCCTTTTGCATCATTATCTGGACTGTATGTGCAGCACGTTTCTCCCACTATCACACAAACTCCAGCTTGTGATGCCGTAAGTTGGTCTAAAACTAAACGATTCTGCAGAACCGTGAGTCTTAGTCCTCTCAGCTCCTCCTTGATGCCTTCCATCATAATATTTGTCGTGTCAATGAAAGAAATCAGTTCATACCTGGTTACCTGTACCTCTTCCATTACTGATGCAACACCTATTCCAGGCACAAAAAAGCCAGCAATTTCTCAGCTATGTTCCAGATGTGATGATTTCTTGGCACTGGGCTGTCTTGCACAATGTTAAGCAGTCCCCTTTTCTTTGGTTTCATAACTTCATGTGGTTGGTGCTGTATGACCATTGCTCCTCCGTGCAGTTGAACTAGAGCACATGTTCCTGTCCAGTTTATAGGCAGAGACACATAGATTACATACCCACACTGCCAGTAGGCATTTTCTAGTACTCCTGTGCCCTCTTCATCTGGTACATGCACAGTTGCACAAGCAGCCTTACATGCATCACGTATGGCTTTGTGTGATTTCAAGTATTCGAAAGCCATTACAGCTTGTGTCGAACTCCCAACGGCAATATTAGGTTCAAATAAGCATCTATAACAACATCGTTGTGTGTTAGGATTACTGTCGTTCTCTTTGTAGATTACGTTGCATTTACTCTTTGGTGTTTCCCCTAAAGCATAAGTTCCTGAAACTCTGCTGTAACATGTGAGATTAGATGGTATGTTCCGAACAGTTGCTGCCTTGCCAAACACTCTTTTTGTCACCTTCATTGTTGTCCATTCCTTGTTGTTTAAAAAGAGGATAGTATTCTCGTTATATAAAGCTGCTGCCACAGCCAATGTAGCCATGAAGGTTGATGTGTTGTGATCTTGGTGCGGCCACAGGTCCGCTCCAGCGGTACTGTGCGCGAACTGTGTGCACACGTAGCAGTTTGGAAACCCACTTTTCTTTGCTGTATGGGTGGTTAATCTCCACCACATGTTCGTAGCATATGGATGAGGAGGGCTGGGATGGTCCATCCAGGACTCAGATAAGCTTGCTAAAAAATCTTCTGCTGTTTCTCGTACTCGTCTCGGTCGCAAAGTATGGTTAACTGAAGCAGTACCATTCATCATCATCCTCACAGGCTCAGGATCAATGCCTTTTTTTGGAGTGAGCAGTAAAACAATCAATAATGACAGAACAACCAGTACGCATGTCGTAGCTCTCAGACCGCAGTGTCCAGGAAGTCTCATAGGATGCCATGGTCGTCGGTGTAGCTCCATATTGCTCCCAGTGGCCTTAATTGATCTGGGTCATTCAAGTCCAGCCCGTGTCACTGCGTGTTCAGCTCACAATACACTGGCTGTGTGCCTGTCTTTCCCAGAAATAACGACTTTAATTCCCCCCCAAAGAAAGTATGAATAACAATGGAAAGTTACCACAGGCCTCGATGTGAACTTTGTTTTATCTTATCACAAGTAGCGATAGGGTAAAAATGTTGTCATCTCCAAACTTTCCCATAAGAAAGTTATGTCATACTGTAATCATCTGCTGGTCAGATGGAGTCAGAAACAATGACTCTGTGAGACAGAGAGAGGGACAGACGTTTAGTGAGACAGTGAATAGGGATGTGGACGGCATAGTCAGACTTTGACACTATCTCTCACACTGTAGAATGGGGAGGCCTAAAAAAGGCACCACACCTGTAAGATCAGATCTATGGTCACAGGCTGGAGGGATTGATTCTATGATAAAGACGCTGCAGAAAGCTGATATTTTGAATAGAAACACAGAATATTCCTCAGAGATATGGTCCCAACTTGCCATAGATTTACTTAATGAAGACACACAGAAAAATCGCCATTGGTTATGGGTCGTCTGGAATCATAACCGCAGAGGCCTGAGAGAACAAGTACATCTGGCTGCAGAACATCACACCAATGGGACTGAAGAAATCCAACCCGCAGATCAAGGTAAAATAATTAAATCACAATACTAAAATAAATAAGAAGCTTTTACAGTGTGCTTATTTATTTCAATATTTTATATTATTTGTTTAAGATAACAAAAGTATTAAAAGTTTTTATTCGCTTTGGTACTATTTTCTCAAGATGTACATTTTCCAAAGTCTTAGTGCTAATATCACAACAGATCATCAAAAGTGCATTTTTTTCAAACATTTCATCATGTTTTCAATTGTGTAAGTACAATTCACAAAATCACAAAGTATCCTTTTCACAACACAAAATAAATGTTTCATCTACATGAATGTTTCATTCACAGTCACTGTCTTTCAGAAAGCTCTTACTATCAAACTTTTGATTTGCATCTCTTCTTGTTTAGTTTACTACATTTGTCTATTATTTAATCCAAATGATCTTAATGGTTAATCAATGAATCATTTGGTACACCTATGCATTTCTATAGATATTGATTCAATACACAGTTTCTATAGAACTTGTTTGCAATTTTTCGATATGGATAACCAAATGAATTATTTTTACATAAGTGATTTATAGATATTAACCACCACAATGTTCAAAGTGTGTGCACAAGCATGTGTGTGTGTGTGTGTGTGTGTGTGTGTGTGTGTGTGTGACGAGAGAGAGAGAGAGAGAGAGAGAGAGATACAGATAAATTTGTCATTTGTGCAAACACTGTAAAGCAGAATAGAGTATAAGGGAGAGGAAACACTCAATGAAAACATCAGATTGATCAGAGATGCATCAGTGGAAGGGAGACAGATGGAATAAAATGCATTTTACATTACAGTATGTATGCCATGTGATACTGTAAAAATGGTAGTTACATTATTGTAACTCAACCTTCATCTGTAAAGGTCCACTACTGTATAGATTTGGTCAAAGAGTGAAATCATTCACTGTATTACCAGCAAACTCTGTTAGCACAGAACCTCATGGCTGTACTTCATCACACCTTTTGATAACACACTGGATAATATTACAAACATTATGGATTCAATTACTTCTAATGTGGCAACTGTAGCCTGTATTACTGTATTGTAATTAATTCAGCAACAATGGTGATTTGAAACATGTATCTTGCATTGTTTGCTGTTGAATGAAGTGATTGTTAAAAGTACTACATTGAAAGAAGATCATACTGTTTCGGGATTAAACCAAACGTCCTCATGACATATTACAATAATCTTGTGTTTGAAACAATGATTATGTGGACTGAAAATTGTATAACTGTAATGAAAGCATGAGATCAGGTTCTGAAAGAATGACTAGCTGTTACAAGTGTGATCAGTTTGGATATTTGTACTAAGAGTTTTGAAAATGTTCACCTTGTGAAAATAGTACCCAAGCGAATAAAAAACTGTAATTAAATATAGAAATGAAATATGACAAATAACAAGGTTCTGTTTGTTCCTAATAGGGATACACTGAATTTTTGTCCGAAAGAGAAAAAAGTCCAAAAATATCAACTGCAACTATGACGCCCCACTTATTTTAATATAGGGATATTTTCTGTTTAATTTTTGTGTTTCTTTAAATAAAAGTGTGGTTATTTGATATTATTGCCTTTTTTTTTTATTGAGATTCAGTAAAATTATTGCTTTTAATTTAAAAGTATAATAATAATAATAATAATAATAATACTAATAATAATACAATTCTAAAAAATAATTGAAAATAAGAAATTAATAACTATATATATATTTGGTTTTTTGGTTGTTTGTTTTTTAAGGACCAACATTTTTATTTCGGTGCATATATTTATTCATTCCTAATATTTTCTTTATACATAATAAATACAATATTTTTTCAGTCATTTTCCATTTATAAATGAAATGATTGGTAAAATTTGCACATAACAAAACATTTATTGTATTGGAAAAATTTATTAATTGATTAAAGTGATCTACCACAGATACAGAAGTGGCAGATGTGGAAACCCAGTTTGACACAGAGATTTTGAAAAGAGAGACAGACTTCCACTCACAACCTATTTACCAAGAGCCAGATACTGACTCGGAGGGTCTAGAGAGTACACCTGAGCCCACAAAGCTACAGGAAGGAGAGCCTGGAGTAAATGTTCAGAGACAATGTCCAGAGGTACCAAAACAATTTGTTATCTCTATGAAAAGAAAAATGTGGAATGGGATCAAGCCACGAATATGGTCCTCAAAATTAAGACCACCTTGGACAGACCATGTGTATGACAGCTTTAAAGAACAAAATCCACGTTGTACTCTCTCATTTAAATATCAACATGCCAAGACTCCCTGGAGCAGAAAAAAAACCTTCCATATTTACATAAAGGCAGTCTGCACATTTTCAACTTGCCCAGCCAAATACACTTTCACAATGCAAAATAATCCTGCTGCACTGGGAAAATGTGATGTGAAAATGTTAGTCCAACAAACTGGAGATATACACCACAAACTTTCAGAGAAAAAGGCTAGGCCAGCAACCAAACTAAAAAGAGGGAAAATAGCAAAGGCCCTAACGCATGGACCCAGTCAGTATTTTTACAGCGCACTACAATCAACACCAAACGAGCAGCTCCTGGCTGGGAACATGACGGAATCTCTCAAAAAGTTATAGGCTCAGAAACGAGGAAAAAGGAGTCCATTCACTCCAATGTCATGATGGAAATATACTTAATGCAGACATTGCTCAAGGAATGTGACACAAAATACTTCAAGGTACCAGGCTACGTACAGCTTTTCAGTATGAATCCGTTCATTGTTCATTCGTACACGAGCTTGGCATCAGCATTCTTGTGCATCAGTTGCAAAGTAAGTCTCCCGTGTCCCTCTATCTTGATGCCACTGGAGGAGTTGTGTCAAAAATACCGGAACAGCCGAAGCGTGTGCTGTACTATGCACTCGTTCTTCCAGGGAACGCTAGAGATGCTCCACCTCTTCCCATCTGTGAAATGCTCTCCAACAATCACTCAATACCACCAATCACATTCTGGCTCATGCAATTTACATTGCATTTGTCAAAATACACACAAATAAATGTTCACCAGGTCGAGACTGATTACAGCTGGGCTTTAATACAAAGTGCAATGCTTGCTTTCAACAAAGAGCACATCAGCTCTTACCTCGACAGAGCATACAAGTTCTGCATTGGGAAAACATCATGGGATGAAATGAAGTCATATACTGACTTCATGAAGTCTTGCACATTTGCTCTGCACACATTTTGAAAGCTGTCAGACAGGCAATCTCTAGGCAAACAGATGACAAAGGACTGAGAGACTTTGCCACGTATGCTTTCGCAAGACTCCAAAATGCCAACAACATGACTGAATCAAGAATTGTGTTCCGTGCATTTTGTGGCCTGCTCACAACCCCACAAAACACAAACCTTGTCAAAGAAAGTCTGTGTGTTTTGGAGAGTGTCATTTCAAGATCCAAAGAGGATACACTGGAAGAAACTTCCCAATCTGAAGACTGGGAAATGTGTGAAAGTGAAGAGAGAAGACATGCAATGACCATCATTGGCAGATCACCATTCACTGCTTTCTTCCAGCAGATCATGAAAGAGCTGAAGGAAGAAGAGGAAGGTGATGAGACATGTTTGGCCAAAGAGGACAACCCATACTTTTGTCCGGGCATCCTCACTGTCCTCTTTGATACCTACCTTGCCATTTTTCCTCTTTGGAGTGGCTTGCTGTTGGGAGACCTGACTACCGGTAGGTATGAATCTTGTGAACAGGATTTGGTGACAACATTGACACTACCAAAAACAAGAGATACCAATTGTCACATAGAAAGGTGGTTTGGAATTGTCCAACATTCCATAATGCATAAACAACAAAATGTCAAACCAGGAATCTTCATAAGAAAAATGCATCAGTCTCTGCAAACAAGATATACAGAGCACATCATTCTGCATAACCTTCCTCAAAAGCTGTTGCTCCAGCCTGAGCCACATCTGAACCTTGATCAGTGTAAAGAAACTTGGATGAAGAAGAAGGAAGAACATTTCCCAAACACCAAATCCAAATTCTTTTCTGTTCCTCAGAGAATGCCTGTTCCACAAAAAAAGAAAAGAAGGATCCACAAAGATAAGCCAAAAAGCCACAAACAGTCAAGTCCTGCGCCAATGCAGCTTCCTGCAGAGGCACTCCCTGTAGAGGAAGAGGTAATTAAGTTAGTACAACAAATGAAACTATTTATTGCATATATTCAGCTAACTTATTATTGACTATATGAAGTGTTTAACATTCACAGATTGACATGTTATGGACAAAACCGCACAATGAACTGGTTGTAGCCATTGTGAAGTCTGAAGATCAGAATCTGGAGTTCCTGTTACATCACGAGGAGTTCCTAACACTGAAGCCGCATGACTGGTTATTTGGAGAGGTACACATATCATAACAAAAATATCTAGTAAATACAAAATTGTACTATATATAAATTTATAAACTATAAAAAATGTTGTACCTAAGAAAAAGTAAATGCCAGATACTAAATGTTTTTTCTCAATGTACGTACTAATTGAAATAAATTGAATAATTGCAATGATTTATCTTTTTTTTTCCCCAGACGATCGAGTGCTATTTAAGAGCTGTATTTAATGCAAAGGGTGCAAATATCTACCAGCTAAGCCATTACACCACAGGTGTCATTTTAAATGGCCCAGAAGACCTGGTCAAACGACAAGGTTTGAAAAAAGTGAGTGCAACTACTTATGATTCTGCATTTTTATATGTCCATGTATTTTACAGTACACAAATACGTTTATTTACATTTCTGATATATAGGTCAACTTTGAGCAATATGATGGGGTCATCTCTGTTGTAAATATCAGACACGTGCACTGGAGGTTTGTGGTAAGTAAAAATATATTATAAGTAAAAAATACAATTATTGTGTTGTATGACTATTACAGATAAACACTGATACACCCATACATAAATGTTTGACCTTTTCACAGACATTTAATTGAATGACTAATTATTATTCTTTTTTTTATATATTTAGTATCTACATGCTACAACTAACACCATTTTCATACTTGACCCTCAACGTGGTAGTGATGAAATGAAACTTGCCACACAAGCATGCAAAAAATTTGCGTATGTTATGTTGTTTAAAAAATCTGTAACCTTTTTCGATCTACAACACTAATATTGGAATATTAGCATATGGATGTTGCTGAAGACCACCACAACCCCACACACTGTATTTTTCCTACATCAGGGAATATTTCAGGAAGAGAGGAAACCAGCATGGAAGAAAAGACTGGGTGGACACTATGTGGAAGCCTGGGACAATACACCATTCGTTCCAGGAGGATGCTTTCAGCTGTGGTGTCTTTGTGATGCAGGTAAATGGAGGGAAAACTACTTTACATAAACACTGTTCTCACATTTTCCCATATGAGACTAGTAATGTTCTCCGCTCTCCTTCTAGATGGCCAAGCAGGTGGTGGAACACTTTCCAAAAATTCCTGAGAGCATCAACATATAATACCCAGCAAAGAGGAGATGTGCCACATCAGGACAAATGTTGCCAAAACAATTTTGCAGGCATCAGGTATTGGCAAACTATTTGGAAAGAACAGTTTATTTCCAGAGACAGAGTGATGGAGTATAATTATCTACATTATCATAATTGCAGTGTCGAGAGATGAGTATTGCTCTGTATGTGGACAAAAAGACACTAAGAAAAAAAATGCCAAAAGGACCAAACAGAGGAGCTCATTATTGCCTATTTGTTGAAAGTGAAAAGAAATTGAAGAGAAAATGAGTTTTCACAAATACATTTCATAATTACAACAGTTTGAGAATAAATCTAACAATGTCCTATTTTTCTTCCAGGTTCAATGTGAATTATGCCAGAGGTGGTGTCATGTCCAGTGCCTCGAAATTAATCTGCCACCAAAAGAGGAACCATGGATTTGTGGTTTGTGTTTGTAAGCTATTCAGTTAGAGGAGCTCATGCTAAAAGTGTGTTTAAATTGTAAAAAATATGTATGTATTTGATGAAGCAGAAAAAATACATACGTATATATATTTTCTTGCTTATGTTTTATCAATTTTGCTTATGCTTTATCATTTAATCATTTGTATATTAAATATCATTTAACCAAATCTATTCACTCATATTGTAAGAAACATTACTATTAGGCTGATGTGTTTACCATTATTATCATTTGAAATGTATGCTTGCTGCTTTTCTTTTATTCATTTGTATGCCTCAAATGTAGCTGACTGATTTAGAAGTCTGTAAGTGTCCATAGACAGACCACAAACGCTTGAATGTCTCAGAATAAAGTGACAAATGAATGTTCTCTTAGCTAAACCTCTTGCAGAAGGGACATGTTGTGCAGTTCTGTATTGTGTATTGTATTAAGATGAACATAAAATAAACAACTTTCTGACTGACACTTTTAGGGTACCAGACAATGTGTGTATGCCTCGCCCCACTTTTCCTGGCAAATTATCTCCGCCCCATAATTCCCTTTATAAAACAGACAATATCATTTTCCTTCAATGACTTAATATCAACAAAATATCTCAACATTGCTGATTCCAGATTCATTTCTAAATTAGCAAGCACTGTTACTGCATTCAGATATCAGATACAGACATTAAAGAATACATGAAAAGAACATTTCAGTAATTACACTGGTAACTTCTATAACAAAGTAAAATCTAACAAGCCTAGAGAAGTCATTCAACTCATGTGATATTTAGAAAGAAAAATATTGATGAATACCTTAAGTCACTTATTACATTTACATTGAAGCAGCAGTTTATTCCAAAATCCACACCCAAAATAAACATCATGTTTGCTGTCATGTTTTCTGAGTACTTGTCAATAATCTGAAGGATTCAGTACCACGGACAGTAATATTTCTGCAGGACTGTAAACATCAATCAATGTACATGAATTGTGTTATTGTTAGAGTTCCATGTTAAACACAGATGTCATACAACAGGAAAACATAAAATAGAGTTTAGCCATTGTTTTTATTCAACACCTGGAGAACACTGTTACACAGTCTTTATCACAGATAAAAACAGAAAAACAGAGGTGAATAAAACAGACATGGGCTGTAGTATGTTCTGTAGAGTCCAGACAAGATGATCCAACTTGCTTTGTAGCAGTCCTCTCGATGCTTTTCAAAACCTTTTGAAATAAATCATATGTCATTATTAAAACCACCACACTTATTTTCCATTTTTTTTTCTCAAATAAATAAATAAATATAAACGGTTGTAAAATGAAGCAATTAATTACTATGTTCAGGAGATTAAACATGATTTTCCTTTCTACAGTCTGGATTGTTACCAAATTACAGTTCATGTACAGATTCATTCATTATTATTTCATAAACACATTTTTAAACACCATCATTATAATGCAGGTTTTGTTGCTAAAGGACATTCTATAGCATCAGAACACATAATGTGAGAGATATTTGCCAGTAGGCTACATCTGCAGTTGGCTAAAATGTATTGTCTGTTTGCACACGATGAAAAACAATATTAACTTTTTAGACGGTCCCTATCTTGGTTACGACACACATTGAATATTCATCTCTAAAGTACATGCTTAAAAATATACTTGCCCATTTTGATCGATTGTAAAAAATGTTGTAGTTCACAACCTTTGTTGTCAATATCATGTAGCTGCTTCGAATCTGAAAAAAAAAAAATAGCTTTATTGACTATTTAATTGAAAAAGTTCTTTAACGCGAATGTGCGAATATAAAACCAACTTTACCTAAGTGTTAATTTATCCAGTATAGAGGAGGGTAATATGTTCCCGCGGTGACCGGCATGCGGTTCAAAATATTGCCAGTATTGGTAGTTGGTACAGCTCTCTCAGTGAGCGCGTGACGCCATGATGAATCTTGCCCTCTCTGCGCGAATCTCGCGTTACTGTACGTTCACACCAGAAGCGGCGAGAGCGTCCAAATTCGCTCTGGCTGCCCTGCCTTCGACGCTCAAGGACGCTCGTGGACGCTCTGACGTAGTTGAAATAGGCGGCAACGTTTGTTCAGAATGCTTTGTTTTGTGAACTATATTTAAAGGGGGCCGCAATTTAAAAATCCAGACATGTCGACCATTTACTTTTTGCCGACCGATCACAAGTAGCGTATATACTCATGAACTCTTTAAAATGTGAAAATAAGAAATCGATCGATGGCAGAAAGTAATTAAAATTACAGTTGTTTGTTATCAAAATAAAATACATTTGTAATTAAAAACTGTGGTCTTGGTCATATATTACAGGGAAACCCGTCACGGCAATAATTCGTTTCTCCATTTTATCTTCGGAGCTAATGTTTGGTGGGAACCAAAGTTTACACGGTTGTGTTCTCTAGACTTCGCTACAGCGGAGCACTTCTATATTCCAATAGGTTGCCGCCGAACCGCGTCACAGCTCATTACCATAATGTTGACTGCACTTGAACTTCCATCTGACGCCCACGCCGCCCAAGACTCGCCGCGCCGCTTCTCGCCGCCGAGAGACGCTGGCTGTCATTGAAAATGAATGACTTCCGGTCGATTTGACGCTCTCGCCGCCTCTGGTGTGAACATACGGTTACTCAGCCATCGCGTTACTCAGCGTCTCTCAGCGAACAGAACCCCTAAACTCTATCGCGTCTTTGAGTAAGAGACGAAACCGCCAGGGTTTTGACGATTTTCGCTAAACTTTAATGGCCCGCAGAATATTTTCTTCCATGAATATATGAAGATGCTATATATCACAATAAAGATCTGAGCCTCTGCTTTTAGGCAAAAAAAAAAAAACTATTTTATTTTATCTTCATTTGTTCTTTTTTTATTGCGACTTGAACAGAGGTCGGTTTTGTCAAAAAACAACATTTCAGACAAAAAGCTGAGAAAAAGGCATGTTTATGTCTGATATTTTGAGCTTCTCATACTCCACTTCTTCATGTTTGAGACGATCGCTGTCTGTTTCTTTGATCAAAGAGTTGCGTACTCTTTCAAAACATGCGCAGGGGTCTTCCTTACCGTATAACACCTAAACACGGAAACCCGGAAAATTCCGTGTTTGGCGGGGGAAGCGTTTTTTCATAAAACACGGAAAATTCCGTGTTTGGCGTGGAAAGGGTTAAGACAGATGCCTCCAACTCAAGCTGGAGCGCTGTGTGCGATGGGCACACAGCCGCCAGTTCCTGGACAAGACCATGCCTGCATTGGCACATCAACTCACTCAACTTGCTGGCAGTAAAGCTCGCCCTGCTGAGTCTTTTGCCGTTGATCTAGGGAAAGCACATGTTGGTCCGGATGGACGATTTGGCAGGGCACAGGCAAACTTGTTCACCTGTCTGGAATCCTCCCACTGCCCGCTCTGGTATGCTCTGACGGGGGCCCCCCTCGGCACAGACGCGCTGGCACACAGCTGGCACTGGTAAGTGCGCAAATACGTGTTCCCCCCAGTGAGCCTACTTGCACAGGCCCTCTGCAAGGTCAGGGAGAATGAGGAACATTGTCACCCTTGTGGTGCCCTATTGGCCCACCCAAACTTTGTTCTCGGACCTCACGCTCCTCGTGACAGCACCTCCCTGGCAAATTCCCCTGAGGATGGACCTTCTTTCTCAGGGATGGGGCACCATCTGGCACCCATGCCAGACCTCTTGAACCTCCACATCTGATCCCTGGATGGGACGCGGAAGACCTAAGTGGTCTACCGCCCACAGTGGGTAACACAATCACTCAGGCCAGGGCTCCTTCCACAAAGTAGCTGTATTAACTGGAATGGCGTGTTCGCTAAATGGTGTTCTTCCCGTAACGAAGACCCCAGAGATGCGCAGTCGGGTCACTGCTTTCCTTTTGTGCTGGCACAAATAAGAGCAGGGGAGTTATAATATTGATAAGTAAACATCTACGATTCAAATGTCTCAAACAGATTAAAGATAAATTAGGAAGAGTAATTTATGTTTTAGCAGATATTCAGGGGCAAAGTCTGATTTTGGCTAATATTAATGCACTTAACGTTGGTGATCAGGGCTTTTTTATAGATCTTGAAGGGATGTTGCAATCCGCTGGTGCCCCTCATGATATAATATTGGAAGGAGACTTTAATATATTGATGGATTCAGTCCTTAATCATAGTGAAGCAAAAGTGTGTAAGCCCCCTACAGCAACATTGATGCTTCACAGGATGTGTAAAAATCTTGGTCTTACAGATATTTGGAGACTTTTGAACCCATCCGGTAGGGACTATACATTTTATCCTAGAACAGATTTTTCTTTGTATATCCAAGTCCCTCATATCATCTGACTGCTCAATTGGAAACATCTTAGTCTCAGATCACACCCTGTTGAATTTAGAGGTTTTACCACATATAGAGAAAAATAAATCATATAGTTTGCACTTTAATGTATCCCTTTTGCAAAATCCTGAATTCCAACAAATGTTATAGGCTGAAATCAATGTTTATATGCAGACCAACTG
This sequence comes from Xyrauchen texanus, assembly GCF_025860055.1. Lineage (NCBI taxonomy): Eukaryota > Metazoa > Chordata > Actinopteri > Cypriniformes > Catostomidae > Xyrauchen > Xyrauchen texanus. The sequence continues at coordinate 237,956 of NC_068291.1, read as the reverse complement.
GTCCTCAGTATCCTCTGTGGGGGTGGCTTGGGAGGCACTTAAGGCGGATCATACAGTAGTCAAAAAATTCAAAGCATGAGAAATTGTGGAGTTGGAAGGGAATATTAAAAGTGCTGAGGCAGAGGTGAAGCCTGATGGCCTCAGAGAATTGACCTGTTTGAAATACAGATATAATACTATTTTGTTAACAGAGATATATTAGATAATAGAGATATAATAGTGTTTTGGTTATTCAGGGCTAGACAGTCATACTTTGAATCGGGGGGACAAAGCAGGGAAGCTTTTGGCTAGATATATAAAGCAGTGAGTCTTTTTCTACCATTCCCTCAATGAAACCTGCTGGTGGTGAAATTTTGACCATGGCCATTGATATTAATAATACTTTTAAAGAATTCTATCTTGATCTCTATAGTTCCAAGTCTTCGTCTACTGATGAAGATATTAGAAAATTTGTGGAACAATTAGAACTCCCTAAACTGACGACTGAGCAAAATAATCTCTTGATTCTGAGATAAACTTGGGAGTAGCTTGACAAGGTAATATTAAGGCCTTGCCTACTGGCAAGGGTCCTGGGCCAGATGGCTTTGCTGCTTTTTTAGATCTTATGCTACAGAACATGCTCCACTTTTGTTAGAAGTTTATACAGAATCATTAAAGGATGGAAAGCTTCCACCAACCATGATACAAGCCCGAATCAGTCTGATTCTTAAAAAAAGACAAAGATCCAAGCGAGTGTAACAGTTACCGTACAATTTCCATGATCCAGCTAGAGAGAAAAATATTGTAAAGAATTCTGGCTAACCGATTAAGTAAAGTTAAGACACCTCCTATACATATAGATCAGGTGGGGTTTATTCGGGGCCGCAGCTCTTCTGATAACATTAAGCGTTTCATCAATATCATGTGGTCAGTGGTGAATGATCAGACTCCGGTCGCTGTCATCTCTCTTGACACTGAAAAGGTGTTTAATATGGTAGAATAGGATTATCTTTTTAAGAATTTGGAAATATACAGGTTCAGGAATACTTTTATTGGATGGATTAAGTTACTTTATATGCACCCGGTAGCAGTGGTACAAACAAATGGATTAATTTCATATTATTTTACTCTGGATAGGGGCACTGGCAGGGTTGCCCTCTTTCCTCATTATTGTTCTGTCTTGCCCTGGAAACATTAGCAGCCACAATAAGAAAGGAGGATGATTTTCCGGGGTTGGTGGTGGGAGGTATGGCACATAAGCTTTTGCTTTATGCTGATATTTTATTATTTGCCTCTGACCCCACTAGATCTATGCCTTGCCTCCACAGATTTAATAATTCCTTTTCTAAGTTCTCAGGATACAGAGCCAAATGGTCTAAATCCGAAGCTTTGGCTCTGACAGTCTAACCCTAGCCCAGCTAAGGCTTTTCAGCCAGGTGCCTTCCAGTGGCCCAAACAGGGCATTAAGTGTTCTGGCATTTTATTCCCAGCAAGTCTGTCTGATTTAATTTTGACCCCTTAATAAAACTAGCTGCTACAATCTCTCCCTGTAGATGTTCCCCTCTCTTATTTCAATTACATCAATTTAATGGCATAATGAAGTCCTTAATTTGGAATGGTAAGCGTCTTAGATTACATTTTAATAAATTACATAGACCGAATGACAAAGGTGGGTTAGCCCTACCCAAGATTTTGTTTTATTACTATGCATTCAGTGTCAGACCTGCTCTGTACTATTTTTGGGAGTAGCATACACCCCCCCTAAAGCAGCAGATACTCTGGGAGTGGTGATTACTGCTTTTGGAGAAGTTCATGAGGCATCAGTGTATTACTCCCAGAGTCTGGTGGTCAGAGCTTCAACTTCTATCAAGAGATTATGGGAGAAAGATTTAAACTTGGTATTGGAGGAGGGTATGTGGACTAGGATTCTTAAAAACATAAATTCTGTATCTAGAGATGCAATTCAAGATTTTACATAAATTCTATTGAACACCCTCTAGATTGTGTAGGCTCGGTCTTAAAGACACACCCACCTGCTGGCGATGCCAATCAGAAGACGGGGACACAACCCATGTTTTTTGGTGATGTGTTAAGATCCAAGAATTTAGTTTGAAGGTTCATATTTTTATATGTGACGTATTGGGCACTCAAATTTCATTTTTCCCCTGACCCTGTATTTTGGGCAATGGGGCGGACATTAATATGGGGGATAAACACATAACAAATGTGTTAGTGTTATGATTGGTAGGCAGGTAATTTTAAGGGGATGGAAGTCGGATGGAACACCCTCAGAGTGGTGTGCGGAGATGGGCAGGGTGGCGACTTTTGAGGAGGTGTCAACTAGAAGGTTGGGGTTCTGGGATTTGATAGAAATGGGGCAATTATTTAAACATTTTGGGGGACCATCAGGGAGGGGCTGTGGAGAGAGAAGTATAGTTTAGATTATGCATGATTATTGTTTAGATATATATAGATTTTTGTGTGTGTGGATGCATTTTCAGAGTTGAATGTGGCTACTGTTGGATGATAATCTAAGAGCTCTGTTAGATTTATATTTAACAAGCATATCTGAAATGTATTTAGGTGCAAGACCATTGAGTGATTTATAAATGAGTAATAGTCATTTAAAATCAATTCTAAATGTAACTGGAAGCCAGTGTAAAGACATGAGGGCTTGAGTAATAAGCTCAGATTTTTGGGGTTCTGGTGAGAATCCTGGCAGCAGCATTTTAATGATCGTTTTGGGAAGGCCAGTGAGGAGTCCATTGCTGTAGTCCACCCTACTGGTGATGAATGCATGAACAAGTTTCTCTAAGTCTTAACTGTATACAAAACATCTAATTCTGCTATAATGCTATATTTTTGCGATGATAGTTGGCTGATTTAGTTATTGCTTTGATGTGACTACTGAAACTAAAGTATGACACCAAGATTTTTTTATTATTTGTCTTTAGACTCTTGGAGTCCTTGGGAATTTTGCCTTTGTTGCCAAATACAATTATCCGTCTTGTCATTGTTTAACTGAAGGAAGTTTTGGCACATCCAACTGTTCATTTCATCAATGCACTGGCACAGGGAGTCTATGGGGCTGTAGTCATTTGGCCTTAGGGCTAGATAGATCTGGGTGTCGTCTGCAGAGCTATGGTATACAATTTTGTTCTTTTCATAATTTGGCCATGTGGGAACATATACAGATTGAACATCAGCAGTGCAAGAATTAAGCATTGTGGGACTCCACACGTCATGGATGTCCACTCAGATTCATAGTTGTTCACATAGTGACCCCTCCTTTCTAGATATGACCTGCTGAGGACCGTCCCAGAGAGCCTTACCCAGTTTTACAATCTATCTAGGAGAATGTTGTGGTCAACAGTGTCAAAAGCAGCTCTGAGATCTAATAATACCAGCACTGATATGTTACCTGAATCAGTATTTAGCCGAATATCAATGAGGATCTTTATGAGGGCAGTCTCTGTGCTGTGATGCGGTCAAAAACCAGACTGGAAATTGTCCAAGTAGCCATTTGAGTTCAAGAATTTGTTCACTGCCTTTTCAATGATTTTGCCTATGAAAGGAAGATTTGAAATTGGTATGTAGTAGTTTAATATAGTGTTATCCAGATTACAAGGGGCTTGACAACTGCAGTTTTCAGGGACTTGAGAAATGTGACAAATGTATTATTTCAAGCAGATCTTTTTCCAGACAGTTTAACACATTTTTGAAAAATGTTGTGGGGAGTGTAAGACATTAGGTTGAATTTTAAGATGCTGTACTATTTCTTCCAGGGTTTTGCCATCAATTGCCTCAAAATCAGTAATAACTCATTTCTGAAGTTTTTGTGGTGGGTGCTGTCTGACCTCCACGTAACATGAGGACGAGCTGATCAGCATTCTGATAGCATTGATCTTCTTCATGAAAAATGATGCAAACTCGTTGCATTTGCTGTCAGAGAACATTTCACAGGGAACCAGGGTTTAGTTAGTCTAACCCTAACCCAAAAAAGAGTGCTCCCGGCAGCTGACACTCAAGACTTCTTTAAACACACACACAGCAAAACATGAAATTCACTTTTTATTATAGTAATGTTAATAGATGTAATAATTGAATAGTGTAACATAAAAACAGTTAGAAACATTTGTATGCATATTTACATTGTATATTTATGAAAATACAACAATGACATGAGTTACGGAACTATAAATATTACATCATATATTTAGTATTTTCAAAGCTAGATAGAAATACCTATAGACAGATATAAAGCAAAACAGAAGGAGAGTGAGTCTATGGAGGATGAGAGGCACTTTCTCAGGGTGTTCAAGAATGAAACCGACGGCACTAAAACGAAACGAAACTTCACAGGCTCAGAATACCACTGATACAGCAATAATCGAGAACACAAGATCACTATGGCAAGCCACATTACACACCACTGAAATAAACATTTCATAACCTAGAGAAAGTCCACAATGTACCCTGTGTTATGCATTCCAGAGTTATATATCCATGGTAAAAATGAAAACGATAGCAGCACGTGATTAAACCGGTAGTCACAAGAACACAACGGGTTACAAAAGAAAGCAGGGAACTTGCATATGCCGTCTTTACAGTAAATCTACCTTAAATCACAGTACCGGACTGATTTAAGAACAAAACAGAAACAATAAAAGGCATCCGAGTACTAAATCACGTTTAACAGTCATTCAGAGCTGAATTATGCAAACATTAGTGCTTGTGTCCAGCAGCGTCCGCAGGTCTCCAGTCCATCTCTCAGCGATAACTAGACCGCATCTTTATTAACACATAAAGCGTCACTCTCATCCGCTTCCAACACTTATTAATGTGAAATTATAATACAAGGTGACCTCTATGTACATAATGCTGTCGAATTAAACCACAATATATAAACTGTTAGCAGTGAGAAATACATCTGTATGGTCAAATGATCATCAGAGTGTATCGTAGAGTTTCTCATGGAAATAGAGTTGCATAGAAAGTAAAGTGGCGATGATACTTCTGTCAACAAAAATAAATTCATATTGACATCTTTAAAATATATTTGTGCCCACAGAATGATCTCATCATCTATTCTTGAAAGAACTGGTCAATTTCAGACATCTGTGTTTAGTGAAATCAAGGTTGATTTAGACATGAATTATTTTTGCTACAGCTATAAGCATGCATGTCAAATAAAGCCTTCTATTACACTATAAAGAACATGATTCAGTATTTTGTTGCATGACAATAGCTTTGTGACATTTACAGTGGCAAGAAAAATATGTGAACCCTTTGGAATTAGATGTTTTCTTCATTAATTGGTCATAAAATGTGATCTCATCTTAGTATAGACAAACACAATGTGCTTAAACTAACAACACACAATAATAATCTTTCATTTCTTTATTGAACACATCCCATTAAACTTTCACAGTGCTGTGGAAAAAGTAAGTGAACCCCTAAGCTAAAGATGTCAAAAAAGCTAATTAGAGTTAGGAGTTGGCAAACCTGGAATCACATTAATGAAACGAGATTGGAGGTGTGGGTTAGAGATACTTTGACTTATAAAAATCATTCAAAGATTTTGAGTTTGCTATTCACAAGAAGCATCTGCTGATGTGGACCATGCCTCGCAAAAAACAGATCTCAGAATAATGGTTGCTTTGCATAATGCTGATAAGGGTTTTAAAAGTTATCTTAAAGAGTTTAGATATTCATCTGTCCACAGTTAGACAAACTGTCTATAAATGGAGATGATTGAGTACTATAGGTACTCTCTCTAGAAGTGGCCGTTAGATATTCATCTGTCCACAGTGAGTCAAACTGTCTATAAATGGAGATGATTTAGTACTATAGGTACTCTCTCTAGAAGTGGCCATTAGATATTCATCTGTCCACAGTGAGACAAACTGTCTATAAATGGAGATGATTTAGTACTATAGGTACTCTCTCTAGAAGTGGCCGTTAGATATTCATCTGTCCACAGTTAGACAAACTGTCTATAAATGGAGATGATTTAGTACTATAGGTACTCTCACTAGAAGTGGCCGTTAGATATTCATCTGTCCACAGTTAGACAAACTGTCTATAAATGGAGATGATTTAGTACTATAGGTACTCTCTCTAGAAGTGGCCGTTAGATATTCATCTGTCCACAGTTAGACAAACTGTCTATAAATGGAGATGATTTAGTACTATAGGTACTCTCACTAGAAGTGGCCGTTAGATATTCATCTGTCCACAGTTAGACAAACTGTCTATAAATGGAGATGATATAGTACTATAGGTACTCTCACTAGAAGTGGCCGTTAGATATTCATCTGTCCACAGTTAGACAAACTGTCTATAAATGGAGATGATTTAGTACTATAGATACTCTCACTAGAAGTGGCCGTTAGATATTCATCTGTCCACAGTTAGACAAACTGTCTATAAATGGAGATGATTTAGTACTATAGGTACTCTCTCTAGAAGTGGCCGTTAGATATTCATCTGTCCACAGTTAGACAAACTGTCTATAAATGAAGATTAATTAGTACTGTGGATACTCTCAATAGAAGTGGCCATCCAGCCAAGATGACTCAAAGGACACAAAGCAGAATGCTCAATGAGGTAAACAAGATCCCTTGAGTGACAGATAAAGACTTGAAGGAATCATTGGGACTGGTTAACATCTCTGTTCATGAGTCTACTATTCAGAAATTATTAAACAGGCATGTGTTCATGGCAGGACACCATAAACGAAGCCGCTACTTTCCAACAAAAACATTGCTGAGTCCCTCAAGTTTGACAAAGACCACCTTAAAAAATGTTTGTGGACTGATGAAAGTTAGGTTGAATTGTTTGGAACGAACATGCAGCAGTACATATGGTGTAAAAAGAGCACCGCATACCAACATGAAAACATCATGCCATCTGTGATGATTTGGGGCTGAACCTCTTGCCATCATCGAGGGAAAATTAATTCCCAAGTTTATCTAGATATCCTACAGGATAATGTCGGGGTGTCTGTGCACCAGCTGAAACTCAATAGAAGTTGATCAATGCAGCAGGACAATGACCCTAAACATCAAAGTAAATCCACTACAGAATGACTTCAAAAAAAGAAAATCCACTTTTTGGAGTGTCCCAGTCAGAGTCCAGACATTAACCCAATAGAGATGCTGTGGAATGACCTCAAGAGAGACACCAGACATCATAAGAATATGTCTGAACTGAAGCAGTTCTGTAAGGAAGAATGATCCAGAATTCCTTCTGAATGTTGTGCAGGTCTAATCCACAGATACCAGAAACACTTGATTGAGGTTATTGCTGCCAAAGGAGGATCGACCAGTTATTAAATTCAAGGATTCACTTACAGCACTGTGAATGTTTAATGGGATGTGTTCAATAAAGACATGAAAGATTATTATTGTGTGTTGTTAGTTTAAGCACATTGTGTTTGTCTGTACTTGTGACTTTAATGAAGATGAGATCACATTTAATGAGCAATTAATGCAGAAAAAGCTAATTCCAAGGGGTTCACATACTTTTTCTTGCCACTTTAGATTGCGCAGGGTTTGTGTGTATACATTTGTATCTATCTGTGGTGTAAAATCAGAGCAGAAATGTTATTTTGTAGCTAAATCGCTTTTACAAGATAGTTTGTCTCTTTTAGAATTAATTGCTAATTGAAGTACCTTGTTAGACTCATAATGAACACCCTTCAATAAACACACTTATGATCAGTGTTGGGTTAATTCACTGCAAATTAAAAATTACTTTAAGAAAGATTACTTGATTACAGATTACTTGACTAATTCATGAGAAAAGCAATCACATTACTAATTAATTTACTTTTAAGTTACTTAAAATTTAGTTTTTCTGCACATACAATTTAAAGTAATGTCTATATTTCCTTTTCCACTGATTGTTCTCACATTAATTTCTCTCTTATAATGACTCTGAAGTAACTTCAGAGAAATACAAACAGACATGCATTATATGAATAATTCATCTTTTAAATGTATTCTACTAAATAATCTATAACCCATTGTCAAGTATTTCAGAGTAATTTACTTCATTGAGTCAATGTATAATCTGATACCAAAATGTAATATGTAATGCACTACTTTGTGTATAAAAAATTAACTAATTAGTCTGTAATCAAATTACACCCAATACTGCTCATGATGAAAGCCTGATATCTCACGACCCAAACTACTAAAAAACTGTTTTTGAAACTGAAAAAAACTGTTAAGTGCACTGTAAATACAACAATTCCTGTAAATATGTCAAATTGTTCTCTTGTTTTGGACATTATATATATATATATATTTTTATACTAGCGGCCAAAAGTTTGGAATAATGTTCAGATTTTGCTGTTTTGAAGGAAATTGGTACTTTAATTCACCAAAGTGGCATTCAACTGATCACAAAATATTGTCAGCACATTACTGATGTATAAGACAGCATCATCACTATCTGAAAAAAGTCATTTTTGATCAAATTTAGACAGCAGCATCACTCCAACACCTTATCCTCGAGTAATTGAGTGATAAACTGATCATTTGGTACAAGACAGACTCATTTATGACAAGTGCTACAGGAAGTGTGGGGTGAAACTGACAAACTGACCGCTAGAATAACAAGGATCTGTAAAGCTGTCATTGCTGCACATGGAGGATTTTTGATGAGAACTCTTTGAAGTAGTTTAAGATGTTCTGAACATTTGTTTTTAATTGTAATAGTAATTTTTCATGTTATTAATGTCCTGATTATACATTGTGATCAGTTGTATGCCACTTTGGTTAATAAAAGTGCCAATTTTTCTGTGCTAAATCTTGTGCTTAAGAACTGCAGATCCACACACAAAACCAATCCCTTTTAGCATTCTCATACAGTACATCCTGTTTTATGCACAATTTGTATTAATTGTTTGTTAGAATCATTTGATCTCTGTACAAAAGACTACATTTCTTCACATAGTTTACACAGACTGTGTGGTGTCATCGAGCGTTGAAGAACTCTCTCCTTGAGACGTGTCGAGCTCTGATCTGATCAACTGCTCGTATCAGCGGCTCAATCAAACCTCTGGTTGCGAGGAACGCTTCACGAATGAAAGGCGAATGAAAAACACAGCAGCAGTCGTGCAGGCACTCACCCCGTGGCCTTGTGTTTTCCGCCGCAGCAATGACACGCCTCCCCGCAGGTGTGACACGCGTGCAACGGTGGGTAGCAGCACATGCAGGGCGCGATGAGCGACAGGCCGAGTAGAGCGAGCCAGCGCACACAGAACTGCTCCTCACTTGTGTCGCAAGAGCACGGGTCCGAGTAGTCGCCCTCAGAGTCAGACATGCAGTGGTACAGCATGCTCTCAGCACATTGCATGCAGCTCAGCTTATAGATGCACTGCCTGATGGGGTCGGGCGCGTCCTGACACCGACCGCGGCAGTTGTCCTCGCGATTGAACATCTCGCGACAGTAAATGCAGCGCGAACGCTCGCCATCCTCGCGCCGCCGGGACGTCTTGGACTTGAGCATTGGCGATGGCTGTTGCGTCTTTATGGAGTCTTTGGCGCTCTCGGAGGTCTCTGGGTACAGATACGCACACTTCTTCCAATCCGGTTTGGAGAAGGTGCTGTTGAAGTCCAGATCCTCGAACTCACCATCTTGTTTCCACAGGACGGGGTGCCGGTAGTCCTCGTAGCCTCGGATCAGAACGTCCTTACGGGGATTAATGCGAACGATCTCCTCGTCGTCCATCTGAAAACTCACGTGGCGGATCGTGTTGAAGGAAACCTGTAAAGATGACAAACATCATGTGAAACATTAATGAAAAATACTGAATGACAGTTTTATTATGGTGGCTTGACAAAAGCAACATACTGTTATTCTGCAGACATGGTTCAAGGTTCTTCCAAATCCTTAAACCAAAATGACCACCTGTAACCTCATAGACCTCATCATCTTACTGTCTATCTATCTGACCATTTTAAAGTGTAAAGATTTGTAAAAGTTATTACTTTCAGACAAGTGTAAGAGATATCTCTACAAATTGTTCAATCTAGATCATTCTATTGTTCTTCTTTTTCCTCTTTAAATCAGTCCGTCCATGATTCTGCAATCTTGCAATCACAAGAATAAATCAAAATTCAACCACTCTCTGCATTATTTGAGTTAGATTGCAATTTTGTATCTATATAAACTATGAAACGAGGACTTTGAGTTAATCACTTTTCTCTAAGTTAACAGCGGCAAAACATTTGCTCCAAAATGAGACACAGTTAACCCCTTACACCCTGAAGGCTTTTTTAAGGATTTAATACTTAAATGACATACCAAAATGTAAAATAGCAAAGAGAGTCAAAAGCATGGTCTACATGTTTAGAAAACCTTTTTGAAGTAAATATACACGCTCAGAGACACTCATGATATGCTGACAGAGACACAAAACATGAGTGCTAAAAATACACTTTTCTGGTATTATTCATGCACTTTGGTGGTGTTCTCCAACATGCTAACTATACCAGGAAAATAATCATTTGTTTATAGTACAATGCAATCCAAAGATATAGCATAAGGAACTATGATTCCCAAAGTGTCCAAAAACATCTCCAACAGGCTTGATCGAACACTAAAACAGAACATTGGAAAACTATGAATGCTTAAAATGATGTCAACTAAGTCAATAAAGATACAATTCTGATCACTTTGGCTTCTTATTCAATCACTTTTGTCTTTGTATGCGTGATCTGGGCATATTTACATCACATGGGGGACCTGGATGTTTCCAAATATGGAATCTGACACCCTCTAGACAGCCATTGAGGACGGTCTGAAACTTCTATGACATGACCAAACATGTTTCAGTGAATCGATCCTAGAAAAACCGTCGTCATAGAGACGCCATTAGTGATGGCCATCATAGCTTGTCATGACACTCTTTGACAAATAATTCAGGATCTACTCATTATATTACGTCGAGTGTGGGCTTGTTTTATCCAGAGCTGTCTGTTGTGATATGCCATTTCAACACCAGTTTAATGAAGTTATGAACCAAAATGTGATGAAAATTCTGTTTATCTGTTTATTATACATGTTGATTTCACTAGTTTGGTCTTTAAGTGAAACACATTTGCTCGTTATATTCTACTAATCAAGAACTTTTTTAAAGATATATAACACATGGCTGTGTGATCTTTAACTGGTTCTAAATATAATTATTGTGATCGCAAATTTGTGATTAATGAAAATGGAGCAGTTCCACTTTATCAGCTAAAAGTCGTAATTGAGAATTGGTCAAATCAGCTATATTCATTGTAACGATGAGAGTCTAATCTTTAAAATGACACCTATTTTGTGCAGATCAAGCAACTGGATGTTGAATATTACCATAATATTAATATTTTTTGTGACCAGGGTCTCCTCTCGGCTCCGAGTGCAAGAGGTTAATCGCACAGCTGCGCTCTATCATGAGTGACAGATTAAGCGGCTCATGCCACTGGGTTTCATTAACACGTGTGTGTGAACACACAATGATCAAGAACATTTGCCACTACACCAATGTTAAATTAAAGTGCACCTGGAGCCACATGTTTTATAAATCATAGCAAGCGTTTAATCTTCGCGAGCTGCTCTGTGTGCGGTCTGCACTTTTGCAAAGTAATAATGACATAATGCCTAAAGATGCAGTCACATTTAGATTTGCATGGAGAAATTCCAGTAATTCCAGAAATATATTCACCCATACGATCATTCATTTCACTCAATGACTTCCCTTACAGAAACTGTAAACTAGCTGCAAATTTGCATTATTTTCACATGCAAATGAGCTTTTGATTCACCATAAATGTTTGCTAGAAGTTTGCAGCTCTTCACCGGTAGTGGAGAACCTCTGGCAAACCTCTGGCAACAGTGGACATTTCCCTGCAAGTTTGCCGCAAAGCTCATTTGCATGTGAAAATGATCAGTGGAGAACTTGCGGCACGTTTGCATGAACTCTCGGTTTTGTAATGGCTCCTGTGGTGAATATTTCCCCCTCGATGAATTCACATGGAGTTCAAGTTTGGTGAACTTTGACAGGTGATTTCACAGCGTTGACCAATAGGAGGTTGCTGGTTTGGCAGTGACCTCTGTGCAAGTGGTTAGTCTTTTTTACATTTACATTTATACATTTGGCAGATGCTTTTATCCAAAGTGACTTACAGAGCACTTATTACAGGGACAATCCCCCCGGAGCAACCTGGAGTTAAGTGCCTTACTCAAGGACACAATGGTGGTGACTGTGGGGATCAAACCAGCAACCTTCTGATTACTAGTTCAGTGCTTCAGCCCACTACACCACCAGCACCACTCCTTTTTAACTTCACTCACACAGAGAATAAAGAACAGCATTATAAAAAGAGTCTCCTTGGCAATCTTCTTGGTAAATGTGACCGCACCTTTTTGAATCCTTTCTTATGGTTTTAATTTAGTTTATTGCAGGTCTACTCTTTTTACCTTACCAAAGTTTAATTGCGTTGTCTGAGGCAGAACACTTTAATATACAAATTATTAAGGGTCCATATCACACATTTCACTTCTTAAATGTATAGTATTTGTGTGTGTATTTACTATTTTTTCTTGCTAACTGCATATTCAGTTATTATACACTAAAATATTTAAAAGTGCAAGTTTTCACTGCAAAATGACTCAAAACAGCCACAAATGGCATTGCAATTATTGAGAAAAGCCACAGCAAATTCAGTCAAAAAGTGAGTTTTAGAGAGACCGATTAAACACAAACATTGTCTCAACAGCCCATATCGTTTTTCACAGTCTCCAGAACAGTGTTGGGTAAAAGTTACTCAAAATGACTGTGCTTGTTTACATACACCAGAAAGCTGTGTAGCGTTTCACAGAAAAGTGTGTGTCTATATTTCCTCCTGGTTCATTGTCAAAGTCAAACACACTCAGCAACACACACTGAAACTCAAACAGAATTCATGTTTAAATTCTACATAAACAATCCTATTTTACAAATGTGTAAACTTAAATGAAAGTCAGTAATTGTAATCAGATTACACCCCACACAGTCTCAGTGTTGTTTAGTTACGTCGGTCTAATAACTCTAATGTTGTCGTTGTGTTTGCGGCTATACCTGTGGCGGTGGATATCTGCGGTTGGCAGAGTGACTCTCATTAAACAGTTCGACTCGAACGTAAGATCCTCGGAAGGCTTCAGTGGACACGACACCACGAGGAGAGAAGACGTCCCGTACCGGCGTACACACAGATGGAGTCTCCTGATTGGCCTATCATGAGGAGAAACAATCCATTACACACTTTTACTCAAGTTTATTCATCTAAAACCATCTGTTTATTACTCATAGATATCTGAAATGTCATCTGTCCATCAGAATAAGAGTTCTGCAGATAGATTCTTTTCATGTGTGTGAGTGAGTGTATGAGTGTGAGAGAGTGTGTGTGTAATGTGCGTGTGTTTGTGTGATGTGCGTATGTGTGATGTGCGTGTGAGAGAGTGTGTGTGTGTGTGTGTGCTGTTTGGGTGAGTGTTGGGTTTAGGGGTTGTGTTGGGTTTAGAGGGTGTGTTGGGTTTAGGGGTTGTGTTAGGTTTAGGGGTTCTGTTGGGTTTAGGGGTTGTGTTGGGTTTAGGGGTTGTGTTGGGTTTAGGGGTTGTGTTTGGTTTAGGGGATGTGTTGGGTTTAGGGGTTGTGTTAGGTTTAGGGGTTGTGTTGGGTTTAGGGGTTGTGTTTGGTTTAGGGGATGTGTTGGGTTTAGGGGTTGTGTTGGGTTTAGGGGTTGTGTTGGGTTTAGGGGATGTGTTGGGTTTAGGGGTTATGTTAGGTTTAGGGGTTGTGTTGGGTTTAGGGGTTATGTTAGGTTTAGGGGTTGTGTTGGGTTTAGGGGATGTGTTGGGTTTAGGGGTTATGTTAGGTTTAGGGGTTGTGTTGGGTTTAGGGGTTGCATTGGGTTTAGGGTGTGTGTTTGGTTTTGGGGTTGTGTTAGGTTTAGGGGATAGAATATATAGTTTTTACATTTTAATAACTATTATGTCTAGTGAAAGTCCCCATAAAACGTGGAAACACAACGGTGTGTGTGTGACTAAATGAGGTGCCCAGTCACCATTGCGGCACACTTTCCATATCTCTCCTGCTGCTTTCTAGCAACAGTGCTGTGATTGGTTGTGCAATTGCACACTGTGTAATAGACACACATTTATACATTCTTGAATCTGTGAATTAATAATAGCACAGCAGACGACACACACACTTCCACAGCAACACTCCCTCTGAGTCCTGATCTTATTAATGGCAGGTCTATTTCCACTCTGTGTGAAATAAACACCTCATACAGGACCAGAAAGAGACACTCGCACACAAGCTGTGCTGTGCTGTGATGTACTATAGTACATCAGGCTTTGTGTCACACATTTGCAGCAGTGACACATGGGTAACAAGTGCTGCTGTACAATGCTGAACAGGCTGATGGAGGTTATCTCTCTCTGATAAGATGAGTTTCAGGAGATCTGATCACATGTGGACAGTGCTGAATACAGGTAGAAACAGGGTCCAAAATGTTTTGTGATCGAAAGCCACATTCCACTGCAGGTAGTAAAAAATGCAGAAAAAATGCAAAAGTGCACCCTTTTTTTTGTCCTGTATCATCCTGCAATAACACACTGACGTAATGAGTGATGCATTGAAATCATATTCAAACACAAGACCTCACATGAGACACATTTGAAAAATTAAGAACTAGCCCCAAAAAAAACGCTCGTGTGTGAAACTACTTTCTTATGCCACATCATCTGCTGTTGCTGGTTTGAAAGTTGCGCCCAGTCCTGTTACTAATACAAAAATGTCAATTCAGAACTAGTAATGATAACGTCACTCTGTTTACATTTAATATATAATTTACCAACTATAAATGTAATTAATGTTAACAAATGATACATCTTTTCAAAGGTCTAAGGGTCCAACATTAATATCCGATCTCTGTTTCACGATAGCAATGCTCCAGAAACAGCAATTTAGTTATTTGTGCCAGGAGTATAAATGAAACCATGCAATATCAAAATGGGACTTCATACCTTTATTATGAAAACATGATCGCCGATGAATCACACTTGGGTCAATCGTCCATGACAAGCGTTCATTAAAAAACATCCAATAGCACTTTTTGTCCATAAAAGTGATAAATCTGAGAAATATTGATATATTCTCCATTGTTTACATGAGATCTCTCCTGTATGAATTTCCCTTTATCATTGTTCTTCAACAAATTGCAATCTGAGGAGCATTCATGTTGTAAAACTGTATATGATCTTATATATTAGAGTCTCATAAACAAAACCAGCCTGTCTCCAAAGTCTGTTTTTAAAAATGTGGCGTAGTTTTATTCATAATAGTCGAGCAGTGCCGTTAGATTTAGTGTCGTCTTGAGAGGCGGAGTCTTAATTTTACTCTGAACACTTCCAGAGATTTTACAGAGATTAAAGCTGCAGGAACTCATTTATTATTAAATCATCTTCAGATTAGAAACGAAACTTCTTTAGACTCGTATTTCTGGGGCGTCTTGACACTTTTATTATAGTTTTTTTAGATTATAAAAACATGTTTAGCACAAAATATGTCCATTACTATAAACTTCTGCTTCTCTAACTTTAAAAAATAACAACATATATTAATTGTGAAACTTGTGAAATAATGCCCAAAGTGTCTTCTTTCAAAAGATACTACAACTATGTCCATACTCCAAAGGGTCCCGTAAATACAACCATTTAACTTCAGGTGTGTCATTTTCATGGTTTGTGCTCAAAAAGGGGGTGCACATAAACAGGTTAATATCGTCTGGTGAAATCCGCAAATTCCAAATACAGGAACTGATTTTAGACTTCGTGAAAATGTATTAACATTTATTAACATACAATACAACCACAGATAGCACAAACACTCCAACCCAAGCACACTGGCACGGAAATTGCACTTAGTATTAGCAATCTCATGAAAATCGGAGAAGATGCAGCACATGGGAAAATAGAACTCCATATCTCCATCAAAACATCTTCTTTGTGTTCCGTTGAAGAACGCCATACTAGTTTGAGACAGCATTAGGGTGAGTAAATGATGAGAGAACTTTTGGGTGAACTTTAATAAAAAAAAACACAGATGTTATGATCACATGACTCACCTGTGAGGATGTATCGTCAGGAGCTTCTGTGTCCCTGTACAGCAGGCAGCCTGCAGGTGAATATCACAAACAAACAGTCAA
This sequence comes from Xyrauchen texanus, assembly GCF_025860055.1. Taxonomy (NCBI): domain Eukaryota; kingdom Metazoa; phylum Chordata; class Actinopteri; order Cypriniformes; family Catostomidae; genus Xyrauchen; species Xyrauchen texanus. Next base: position 221,727 of record NC_068291.1, on the reverse strand, counting down.
ATCAAATTAATTCATACAACTGGACTTTATATAAAAAAGATGCAATGAGAGCCGTGCGTTATTGTGATTTTACCATGGGAAAGGACAGATTGTTCTTAGGCACAGAATAAGTCTATTACACACTACTGATGTCCGGCTTCGGCAATTGGAGATCACTATTGATTACTGTGGCATGGGGGCGTGGTCGTGTATCGGAGAACTGGCGAGAACCGGCTTGACGATATAAATAATAGTTTTAATGATAAACTTAAAAGAAGACATAAACACACACATGACGGACATGTCCGCTAACGATCTCTCTCTCCCTCTCTCGACACTTGGCGTTCCTTAAATGTCTCTCTCCGTATCACTATAACAAGACACAGGTGTTAGAGGTAATTACAAACCAGGTGACAAGCCTTACCGCTCTCTCTCTCTCTCCCGCAGACCGACACGCGACCACGCCCCCATGCCACAATTACGTTAAAGAGGTGTGTGAACTTGCACAAACGATGTCAGACAAGGTAATGTGCTGTTTATCAGGGAATGTGCCACTCTCCTCTCTAGTACTTTGGCTCATAGTCTCAATAGTGATAGTATTTGACTAACTGGGGCCAAGGTCAGGAAGCAGACAAACTGGTTAATCATGTCAAATTAGAAAATAACAACATTTAATAAATGTTGGGCAACTAAACATTAGATCCCTATAATCCAAAAAACTAACTATAAATGTAACGATAACAGATCATAGTTTGGATTCATTTTGTTTGACTGAAACCTGGCTTAGAGTTAGGTTTGATGACATTAAACTACATAGATTGAAAATAAATAAAACTAAACAAGACTACAAGAGAATAAAGAATCATAAACCCATTTACGTACCATGATTATCGTCTATATAGTTTATACCTTGTATTATGTATGTAGGTCACCCGTTGTACTGTTCAGTGCTTTAAATGATTTGCTTATCTTTTTGCACAGTTGTTTGTATCTTTTAAAGGTTTTACTGTTTGTATTATGTAATGGTGTTTTTATTTGACCTCTAGTCTATTAGTGAACTTTTTTACGTTCATCATGTGTACATAGTACTATCCTACGAATCACAGCGTTGTTTGAATTACTAGTTCAAATCAGTGTTTTTTTGTATTTGTTTATTGACATATGGTCATACAAAGGTATGAAAAAGCAACAACAACAAAATGCAGTGGAAGTTAGCGTTAAACCAATCTCTTATGCTGTCCTGTTTTCTCCATCTCTTACAAATCCGAGCACATCTTGTCCATGTGAAGTTTTCCACAACAAAACAGGATGATACAAATCAACATCAAATTTTTCACAGAGCAGTTGTTGCATCAAGTTCAGGTGTCACCGCAACAACAGCATTACATGCTACTGTCAAAGCTTATTTAAATAAAGTTCGTGTTTTTGTATCCCTGGTGGAAAAACGACACTTGGAATTTAAACGGAAGAGGTATAGTTCCACAACAAACTGAGATCAGGTACTAGTTTCCACAATTGTGTGGTAAAGCATGTTTTTGGTGTTACTCAGAGGTCAGGATAAAAGTTTCATTCTTTTAAAGTGCTAATGCTTAACGTGACCTTGTCAGGTGTAAGTAACAAATTCAGTTTTTTTTTTTTTGTTACTGTATACAAACCTCGGGGCCCTATACAGACTCCCTTAAAGCATTTGCAGATTTGATATCACATCTAGTAGTTACTGTGGATAGAGCTTTAGTTGCTGGTGACTTCAACATTCACATAGAAAATGACAAGAAAGCATTTATCGCTAACCCCATTAAAGATAGCTTCACAAATAATCTTCCAGATCTGCCACAGAAAATTGTCAGAACAAGCACAAGTATGGAGTGCCGCAGGGCTCTGTATTAGGTCCTCTGCTTTTCTTCTTGTATAGGCTTCCCCCTGGGAGACATAATCACAAACCATGTAATTAGTTTTCACCGTTATACCAATGATACCCAACTTTATATTTCCTTTTGACAACACTATTGCCCAGCAACATATACTCAGATTACCCAATTAATACAAGACTTGTATTACACATGGATAAATAATATTGGCATTATATTCATGCTGTATTTAGGTGAACTGACTCCCCCAACTGAGCCTGGTTTCTCACAATGTTTTTTTCTCTCTATTAACTAACATTTTTAAGGAGTTTTGGGTTTCTAACCACAGTTGCCTATGGCTTGCTCACTGTTGGCCTAAAGACAAATAATTTTTAAGGCATGATTTTTTTAATCTAGTTTTTCCTTTAAACTGCAAAATTAGGATTTTAAGACATTACAGCACGATTTCTAGTAAAGCTGCTTTAAAACGATGTGTGTTGTGAAATGCGCAATACAAATAAATACCACAGCCTTGAGTGCTCATTTGATTTTATAAAAGGAGCTCTGAAATCTGTAGGAAACACTGCAATTAATTTTTTTTTTATTGTAAAGTGTTATCCATTTATTCATATTAATAATTAAAATAAACAATTATTCTGCCAAGTAATATAGTTCATAAGGCAAACTTTAGGCTGTTTGTGGCTGCCAAGCAAATTGGCACAATGTATTATGTATTATACAATGTACAATGTATTATACAACGGCTTTAAAGTGGCACATCCAATCAGAATTTAGAGTGAGAACTATAAATCAGTTTATTAATTGACATCATTACATATCTTGTTGTATTACAAATTTATACAATTTTAAATCTAGGTTCAATACTATCGTATATAAACTGAGAAAGCAGAGTAGATTGCATTTAACATTTGAGGTATAGATGATGATTATATCAGCTGTTAAACAGAGTTTTCCAGCAAGAGATTCCTGCCAGTCCTGTTCTCTCTATTGTAAGTTAAATGAGTCAGATTACTGAGACTCTCACCCTTTGTCTTTAATGGCTCTTGGAACCCCAGCCCCAGTCGTTGAATAGTTAGCCTGATTGGATTAGCATCTATGCATTTGAATAGTTATGCTGATTGGATTAGGATTGGTAACACTCTAGAGTCTAGGGCAGGTTCCTAAACCTGTATACTTCATTTGCATGCTTTGTTTAAGGTCGTCACCTAGGTGCTTTGTCTCCATTTCTAAGCACTGCCCTCTAAATGTATATAAACTACAATGTAAAGTTCCCTTCCTCAGATTTGATGACTGCAGCTACCGACAGCTTGTGTTCTCAATAAAGAATCCTGCTGAAGATACAACCAAGTCTCCTGGTCTTCGCTTCTGAGTTTCCAACAGTTTTGGTGCCGTGACCCGGATAGAGCTACTCATCTGAATCCAGATTAAAACTTCAAGGTAAACAAAGATCTGACTGCGTTCCAGACTGAATCTTTCTGTACAACCAAAGGTTGGTGATTGCCACTCTATCCAAAAGAACCTTTAAAACCAGTACACAGTTGTTATCCTCTGCGCCATCAGAGAAGAGTTAACAGACAGCTGTAGGGTTTGGTTAACTAAGTTATCCTCTAAAGTGTTCTTTTAGAGATGAAAGTTATTCTCTGTTCAGGCAGGGAAGATTAGCATTACGTGTTAATATTGGTTATCCTCTGTTTTGGCAGGGAAGATTAGCATTACGTGCTAATATTGGTTATCCTCTGTTTTGGCAGGGAAGAATTGGTTATCCTCCGTTTCAGGCAGGGATGTTTAGCATAAAGTGCTAGTAATTTGTGTTATCCTTTGCTCTGCCAAGGAAGGCTAACAGTAGTTGATCTGTGTTAACAAGTGTACCCTCTGTTGATCAGAGAAGTTTTAGTGTTTTTGATTGTGTGATAACAAAGAAACTCACAAACTATTTAGGAAAAATGCCAGACTGATCCCCACAACTGAAAAACGTGGTCTTGCGACTTCTTTGTGGTCAGATAGCGAATTCAAATCACTGTTAGGAGTACAAAGGAGTTAACCTAATAGTCACTGAGAAAGTTAGACAAGAACTAACTCAGAAATATGAGATTCATCCAGACAAGACTTGGCCGGTAGATGAATGTAAAAAGGTACTAGGAGCAAGTATTCGCAAGAACAATGTTAAAGGCATTATCTGTTGCCACAGAGAATTTGGTTATCACTAGCTACACAACAGTCTCCGTGTAACTCGGAGCTAGAGAAACAGAACAAAGAGCTCCATGCTAGAGTATCCTCTTTGACTAAGAAATTAAACTGCAACAAAGCTGCAGATAACAATACTGATAACAATTATCCTGACTTACAAACTTTCTTCGAAACAGATGTAGCCATCCAAAAAGTAACTGATGAGCCTGTAGATTCAGTAAGGGTATGTGGCGCTAGGAGAAGATCTCAGGGAATTGAGGAAACTGAAAGTGTTTCTCCCAACTCTTCTGTTGTCCAAATACAAACTGTTGCCAAAGCGCTAGGACCTAAAGATATAGAGAGACTATCCCAGAGCTTACCCTCAGCATGCACAAATTCTTCTGAATTTAGAAGAGCATTGATCAGCAAAATGCGACTCTACTACATGTCGTTGGCAGAAGTCACACAGCTGATGTCACAAATTCTAACTGAATCTGAATTCAACAGTTTTGTGTCTGCGGTTACTTCTGAACTGCGAGATGCCAGTAAAAGCGATTTGAGAGAAGGTATTTTTAAAATTCTAAAGAATATCATGGGACCCAAAATAGACTGGTCCAGAATCACTAACTGTGTACAAAGGAAAGAAGAAACTGTAAGTGAATACACGGAAAGGTTCTGTCAGTCAGCCGTAACTTACAGTGGAATAGTTGATGATTCTGAAAGTGTGTAAGATGACAAGGGACCCCTAGTCCGCGTCTGGTCAGATGGCCTTGTAGCCGAGTACAGAAGAGCCTTGCCATTCCTAGATCTAACTTGGTCTAACAGAACTCTCAGAAGTAACCTAGACAGGTTAGCTACATGGGAAAGAGATGCTGATGTTAAGGCCAAAGTGAGAGTTGCAGCAGCTACATTTAACAGAACAATCAAAACTAGGCTAAGCAAAATGCATCAGGAAGGAGTACAATGGGTCGAAGTGCTGCCAGCAGTACTGTGTAGTATGAGAGCGTCACCTAACAGATCAGTAGGACTGAGCCCTCATGAGATTATTACTGGACGCCCAATGCAGATGCCAGGTGTGATTGATCTTAGAAATGCTGATGTACACATGGCCTCAGATGCCCTGATCGCTTACTGTGAAAACCTCACAAAAGTCATGTTGGCAGACTCCACCAGAAGGTGAACACACAATCATCCCAGGTCAATGGGTCATGATAAAGTCATTGAGAAACAAGCCATTAGAACCTGAGTGGCACAGACTACATCAAGTGATGTTGATTACAGCAGCTGCAGTATTGTGTCAGGGAAGGAAAACCTGGACTCATGTGTCACACTGTAAAGTTGTTCCCCCACCTACAGGGATAGGATAGGACACGGACCAGTGAGGAGCCCAGGGAAGAACCGAATGCAATAGGCTTCGGGGGCCAACCCTGCGGTGAAGACTCCCTCATAGACCTCCCCCATCCACTAGTCCACCCTTACCTCACTGTTCTTTAGGTGTCGCAGGAATGAAGAAGTAGGGAAAGAAGGAACAACAATAGCAGGCTCGGAAAAGGATACATCCCTAGTGTTTGAACAAATACTGCTCTATTGTCTTTTGTTTTCTTTCTTACTCTGTGCAGATACCACTTGATGGCTGTCCCGAGACCCATATGCACTGACCTCCTCACCTGCGTATGAAGCCACACCCTCTAGAAAACAACTAGACCCACTGCTGAGCCAACTATCATTAAAAAAAAAAAAAAAAAAAAATACACAAAACAGAGCTACCGACAGCTCGTGTTCTCAATAAAGAATCCTTCTGAAGATACAACCAAGTCTCCTGGTCTTCGCTTCTGAGTTTCCAACAATCTATAGCTAAACAATACTTGATAATGGGGTTGTAGGTGTTGTTTTGGTTTCTACAGAATGTATGTCTTCTTGGAGGAGAACAGCAGACTGTTATAATGAAAGAAGTTTGACGTGTCTGTATGATCAGAGGTTTCTGTGGATCATGGCAGAAAGGCGACATCACACCTTGTTTAGCTCCGGTGGCAGTCGCTGTGTGCCATGCGTCCGGTTGCCACAGAAACAAACTGCGGTCTGAAGCGATGCATGAGGAATACTGAAGAAGCTGCTCACAGTGTTACACAACACTGGAACATTCCACAGCAGACACATGGAGATCACACATCTCATTGTAATGCGTCTCTCTACACCTGAGCCCACAGATGTTCTGGAAGCCTCTCTGCTGCGTCTGATATGTGATTAAATCACGTCATTTGAATTTGTATAGCACTTTACAGAAGATCAGGCATTAACAGAAAATTAACCTGCAATATTTATAAAGTCTTAAAGTCATCATTAATATTATTGTAAATTGTGTTTAAAAATAAATAATTCAATAAAAATGAAAATAAATTGATTACAGCATCGTTGTGTAATTCGCTTTGTCAGAATCAGAATCAGCTTTATTGCCAAGTATGCTTGCACATACAAGGAATTTGTCTTGGTGACAGGAGCTTCCAGTGCACAACAATACAAAAACAATACAAAAACAGCAGCAAAACATAGATAATTAAAAAATAAAAAGTAAATAATTATATATACGTACATACACTCAGACACACACACCTACATACATACCCACATACAAACACGTAGTGCAAATCTAACACAATTCTGTTATATAAAGAACAAAATAAAGTATATTATGTACAGCGCAATGTATGTAATGGCAGAAGTGGATATGTTGGATAATATGAATAGACTTAACTGTGTATTGCACATAATTTTTGTTCAATGGGGTGGCTTTAACGGTTCATGAGATGGATAGCCTGAGGTAAAAAACTGTTCTTGTGCCTGACGGTTCTGGTGCTCAGAGCTCTGAAGCGTCGGCCAGAAGGCAACAGTTCAAAAATGTAATGGGCTGGGTGAGTGGGATCCAGAGTGATTTTTACAGTCTTTTTCCTCACTCTGGAAATGAATAGTTCTTGAAGGGGGGGCAGGGGGCAACCAATAATCCGCTCAGCATTCCGGACTGTCCTCTGTAGTCTTCTGCTGTCTGATTTTGTAGCTGAACCAAACCAGACAGTTATTGAAGTGCAGAGGACAGACTCAATGACTGCTGAGTAGAACTGTATCAACAGTGCCTGTGGCAGGTTGAACTTCCTCAGCTGGCGAAAGGAAGTACAACCTCTGATGGGCCTTTTTCACAATGGAGTCAATGTGTGTCTCCCACTTTAGGTCCTGTGAGATGGTAGTGCCCAGGAACCTGAATGACTCCACTGCTGCCACAGTGCTGTTCAGAATGGTGAGGGGGGACAATGTTGGGGTGTTCATCTCCACAGTTTTGAGCATGTTCAGCTCCAGGTTTTTATGATTGCACAAGCGAGCCAGCCATTCAACCTCCTTTCTGTATGCAGACTCATCATCATCTCGGATGAGGCTGATGACAGTAGTGTCGTCTGCAAACTTCAGGACCTTAACAGAGGGGTCCTTGGTGGTGCAGTCATTTGTGTAGAGCGAGAAAAGTATTGGGGAGAACACACATCCCTGGGGGGCACCAGTGATGACTGTACAGGTGCTGGAAGTGAATTTCCCCTGTCTCACAAGCTGCTGCCTGTCCGTCACAAAGCTGGTAATCCACTGACAGATAGACGTGGGAATAAGGAGTTGGTTTAACTTAGTCCGGAGAATAGCTGGGATGATGGTGTTGAAAGCCGAGCTGAAGTCCACAAAAAGGATCCATTCATATGTCACTGGTCTGTACAGATGTTGCAGGAAATGATGTCAATCCCATGTTGACTGCATTATCCAAAGACCTGTTTGCATGATAAGCAAATTGAAGGGGATCCAGAAAGGGTCCAGTGATGTCCTTCAGGTGGGCCAACACCAGTCTCTCAAATGACTTCATGACAACAGACGTCAGGGAGACCTGAGTGAAGATGGGGGCCAGTTGGTTAGCACAGGATCAGAGGCACGCTGGTGAGACACCATCTGGGCCTGAAGCCTTCCTCATCTTTTGCTTCTAAAAGACATGGCACACATCATCTTCACAGATCTTGAGTGCAGGTTGAGTAGCAGGAGGGGGGTGGAGGGCAGGAGGTGTTGGTGTTTGTGTGTAGTGAAGGTCAGAGTGGGTGTGGGGTGTGAGATTGGACATTTCAAATCTACAGTAAAACACATTCAGGTCGTCAGCCAGTCATTGGTCCACCACAGGGTTGGGGGCAGGAGTCCTGTAATTAGTAAGTTGTTTCAGGCCACTCCACACTGATGCAGCATTGTTAGCTGAAAACTTGTTTTTCAGCTTCTCAGAGTAGCTTCTTTTAGCCACTCTGATTTCCTTATTCAGCGTGTTCCTGGCCTGATTATACAAGACTTTATCCCCACCCATGTAAGCATCCTCTTTGGCATGACCTGTGAACCATGATTTATCATTGTTGAATGATAAAAAAGTCCTAGTAGGGATGCAGATGTCCTCACAGAAACTAATGTATGATGTAACGTATCTGTGGGCTCGTCCAGGTCTGTAGCTGCAGCTTCAAAAGCACTCCAATCAGTGCAGTCAAAGTAGGCTTGTAGTTCCCGCTCATTGGTCCATCTCGTAACAGTCCTTACTACATGCTTTGTTTAATTTCTGCCTGTAGGTTGGAAGAAGATGAACCAGACAGTGATCAGAGAGTCCCAAAGCTACACGTGGGACAGAGCGATATGCATCCTTTATTGTTGTGTAGCAGTGATCAAGTATATTTCTGTCTCTAGTGGGGGCATATAATGTGTATTTGGGAAGTTCACGTGTGAGATTTGCTTTGTTAAAGTCCCCAAGAATAATAATAACTGAGTCCAGGTATTGTTGTTCTGTGTCTGTGATTTGATCAGCCAGCTATTGCAGCGCTATGTTCCCAGACGCGTTTGGAGCGATGTAAACACACACCAGAATAAACTAAGAAAACTCCTGCGGCGATGGGATCTGCTCTGAACAGCTGAAAGCCCGGCAGATGTAATGGACTGTCCCGAATGGCTTCACTCAGCTAGGTTTCTGTGAAGCACAGTGCAGCAGAGTTTGAAGTCCTTAATAGTACATGTGAGATGTAGTTTGTTTATTTTGTTAGGAAGAGAGCGGATATTCGCTAGATAAATGCTCGGAAGTGCTGTTGGAACGCCGAGCTGACGGAGCTTGACTAGCGCGCCAGCTCGTCTCCCTCGCCTGAGTCTCGTAGCACGTTTAAACAACACAGCTACGCCTCCGACTAAAATGTCCAGAAAAATGTCTAAAAACCGGGAAACGTTTATCAGGTATGTGCTGCCGAATGTTCAGCAGTTTGTCCCTGGTAAAACTGACTGGAAAAAGATTACTAAACACAGGACAAACAAACAAAAACAACAAAAGAATTGGAGAGCTCCACACCGAGGCGGCCATCTGCGGCGCCATCGTAGTTTATGACACACAGAGGCCCCGAAATGTATTCAGAATAAAATACTACATAGAAAAAGTATCTTTGCTTCGATTTAATAGGACTACACCACATTTAGAATCAAAAAGTCAGAAATAATTGTCATTTTCAAATAGTTACATAAAATTAAGTAATGAAATATAAGCTGTAGAATGGACATTTTATAAATGTACAGTCAGGTCCATAAATATTGGGACAGCAACACAATTCTAATCTTTTTGGCTCTATACACCACCACAATGGATTCACATCCAAATCAGGTGAACGGTGTAGGAATTACAACAGTTTGTATATGTGCCTCCCACTTTTTAAGGGACCAAAAGTAATGGGACAGATTAACAATCATAAATCAAACTTTCACTTTTTAATACTTGGTTGCAAATCCTTTGCATTCAATTACAGCCTGAAGTGTGGAACGCATAGACATCACCAGACGCTGGGTTTCATCCCTGGTGATGCTCTTCCAGGCCTCTACTGCAACTGTCTTCAGTTCCTGCTTGTTCTTGGGGCATTTTCCCTTCAGTTTTGTCTTCAGCAAGTGAAATGCATGCTCAATCGGATTCAGGTCAAGTGACTGACTTGGCCATTGCATAACATTCCACTTCTTTCCCTTAAAAAACTCTGGTTGCTTTTGCAGTATGCTTCGGGTCATTGTCCATCTGTACTGTGAAGCGCCGTCCAATGAGTTCTGAAGCATTTGGCTGAATATGAGCAGATATTATTGCCTGAAACACTTCAGAATTCATCCTGCTGCTTTTGTCAGCAGTCACATCATCAATAAATACAAGAGAACCAGTTCTATTGGCAGCCATACATGCCCACGCCATGACACTACCACCACCATGCTTCACTGATGAGGTGGTATGCTTTGGATCATGAGCAGTTCCTTTCCTTCTCCATACTCTTCTCTTCCCATCACTCTGGTACAACTTGATCTTTGTCTCATCTGTCCATAGGATGTTGTTCCAGAACTGTGAAGGCTTTTTTAGATGTTGTTTGGCAAACTCTAATCTGGCCTTTCTGTTTTTGAGGCTCACCAATGGTTTACATCTTGTGGTTAACCCTCTGTATTCACTCTGGTGAAGTGTTCTCTTGATTGTTGACTTTGACACACATACACCTACCTCCTGGAGAGTGTTCTTGATCTGGCCAACTGTTGTGAAGGCTGTTTTCTTCACCAGGGAAAGAATTCTTCGGTCATCCACCACAGTTGTTTTCCATGGTCTTCCTGGTCTTTTGGTGTTGCTGAGCTCACCGGTGCGTTCTTTCTTTTTAAGAATGTTCCAAACAGTTGATTTGGCCACACCTAATGTTTTTGCTATGTCTCTGATGGGTTTGTTTTGATTTTTCAGCCTTATGATGGCTTGCTTTACTGATAGTGACAGCTCTTTGGATCTCATATTGAGAGCTGACAGCAACAGATTCCAAATGCAAATAGCACACTTGAAATGAACTCTGGACCTTTTATCTGCTCCTTGTAAATGGGATAATGAGGGAATAACACACACCTGGCCATGGAACAGCTGAGCAGCCAATTGTCCCATTACATTTGGTCCCTTAAAAAGTGGGAGGCACATATACAAACTGTTGTAATTCCTACACCGTTCACCTGATTTGGATGTATATACCCTCAAATTAAAGCTGAAAGTCTGCAGTTAAAGCACATCATTTCAAATCCATTGTGGTGGTGTATAGAGCCAAAAAGATTAGAATTGTGTCGATGTCCCAATATTTATGGACCTGACTGTATGCGCTGCTTTTAGAGTTTTAGATCATGTGCTTAATGTGTGCTACCTGACCCACTTCATCCCAACATGAGTCAAAATACTATGGCCATTCAGCTGTGTTTTGGCTTTAATAAGTAACGTTTTATTTAAAAAATGTAAGTAAGGGTTTCTCGACCTTTTGCCCACTGCGATCCATGACCCATGGGGGTGGGGTATAAATGTATAGGTAATGAATTCATCTAGTTATACACTCACCTAAAGGATTATTAGGAACACCTGTTCAATTTCTCATTAATTCAATTATCTAATCAACCAATCACATGGCAGTTGCTTCAATGCATTTAGGGGTGTTGTCCTGGTCAAGACAATCTCCTGAACTCCAAACTGAATGTCAGAATGGGAAAGAAAGGTGATTTAAGCAATTTTGAGCGTGGCATGGTTGTTGGTGCCAGACGGGCCGGTCTGAGTATTTCACAATCTGCTCAGTTACTGCAATTTTCACGCACAACCATTTCTAGGGTTTACAAAGAATGGTGTGAAAAGGGAAAAACATCCAGTATGCGGCAGTCCTGTGGGCGAAAATGCCTTGTTGATGCTAGAGGTCAGAGGAGAATGGGCCGACTGATTCAAGCTGATAGAACAGCAAATTGCCTGAAATAACCACTCGTTACAACCGAGGTATGCAGCAAAGCATTTGTGAAGCCACAACACGCACAACCTTGAGGCGGATGGGCTACAACAGCAGAAGACCCCACCGGGTACCACTCATCTCCACTACAAATAGGAAAAAGAGGCTACAATTTGCAAGAGCTCACCAAAATTGGACAGTTGAAGACTGGAAAAATGTTGCCTGGTCTGATGAGTCTCGATTTCTTTTGAGACATTCAGATGGCAGAGTCAGAATTTGGAGTAAACAGAATGAGAACATGGATCCATCATGCCTTGTTACCACTGTGCTGGCTGGTGGTGGTGGTGTAATGGTGTGGGGGATGTGTTCTTGGCACACTTTAGGCCCCTTAGTGCCAATTGGGCATCGTTTAAATGCCACGGCCTACATGAGCATTGTTTCTGACCATGTCCATCCCTTTATGGCCACCATGTACCCATCCTCTGATGGCTACTTCCAGCAGGATAATGCACCATGTCACAAAGCTTGAATCATTTCAAATTGGTTTCTTGAACATGACAATGAGTTCACTGTACTAAAATGGCCCCCACAGTCACCAGATCTCAACCCAATAGAGCATCTTTGGGATGTGGTGGAACGGGAGCTTCGTGCCCTGGATGTGCATCCCACAAATCTCCATCAACTGCAAGATGCTATCCTATCAATATGGGCCAACATTTCTAAAGAATGCTTTCAGCACCTTGTTGAATCAATGCCACGTAGAATTAAGGAAGTTCTGAAGGCGAAAGGGGGTCAAACACAGTATTAGTATGGTGTTCCTAATAATCCTTTAGGTGAGTGTATGTTTATAATATAGCGGCCTAATATTTGTAGCCCAAGTAATTTCATAAATAAACTAACTTTTTCAAACATTAAACACAGTATGAAGAATATATATATTTATATTAAGAATTCTTCATTTTATAATACAATATCATACAAGCCTAAATAAAAGACTATAAATTAGGAATGTAACAGTTCAATTTTCTCATAGTTTGGTTTAAATTTTTCAAAGAGCCTCTTTCTCCCACATTCAATGCAATAAAGAAAACAGACATGATCAGTTCTGTTGACACTCCATGTGTGTTCAACATCACTCACCTGAGATATGTTCCAAATCAACAGAGATTAATCCACTATTGCTCCAGTGAGAACTCAAAGATTTAGCATTTGCATGAAGGCGTCTCAACGCCATTATTGCAGGATAATTTTTTTCCTGTTATGACAAGCTAATATGTCTGTTAAGCTATTAAAACGAGTTTGACAGATTCACGCTGATGAGATTGAGAGCGCATTCTTGATTGATAGACCACGCGTGTGCGCACATACTGTTTCTATGAACACGCCCGCTGACGGACCGCCCCTCTCATTAAACATGCTCGTGTAAATGTCAGCTGTAATAAAGTATATCCCCATTAAAATACCATACGTAATAAAACAAGATTTCATTAATGCTAAATTATGTAAATAACAATATTGAATAACTGTATGTAAAATAAATAAATCAATACTGATACAGCTGACTGGAAAAACACACATTTATTCATTTTAATATGGTATATATTTCGTATGTGTTGAAACTTGACAACATACACAGGAAAGTGCACCGTTAGATCGGTTTCATGCTGCAGACGTTTTTTAAGTTATGTTTTCTCCCGTAAATGTAAACGCACGTAAATGTCAACATCATCATATATGTCGAAAGGATTGAAGCCTGTCAATCAAAACATGAGTTCATTGATGTCATTCAGTGAGTCTGTGATTTATTCCAATATTTAGTTCACACGTAGGGTTACGTCCTACCTAAATTTAATGGTGCGATCCTTTAAGATATAGTAGTGTGTTAATTGTGACTTAGTGCCCATTTACGCCACAACTAGACTAAGTTGTAACGTACATATATCTGCTGCAACCGGCCCCGGCTGTGTTATTTTACTATATTTACACAGCATGTTATTATAAAGATTAATTTCAAATAAAAAAATCTAAAAAAGAATGCAAAGTTTTAATGAAATCAAATCAGTATTTTATTATTAACAGTAAAATAATTGAAACAGCCTAAATGTATTAAAAATACTCTTAAATGAAAATATATTGAGAGGAAAATACCAATACTTGCATCTCTTCAGTGTATTTCATTACTTCAGTGTTTGTTTGATGTTTTCACATTTCCTTTTACAATGTTTTCTGTGATGTTGAAATTTTCAAGATTGGGTTAGAACAGTTGGCCTGTCAAAAAACATTTTGAACGAATAAAGCTTTGATTGAATAAAAAGTATGTCTTGTGACCTGTTCACCACGAATAATACATTTTCATTCATTAATGTTAATGATTGTTGACTGAGGAAATTTCTCAGACTCAATGCTTCATTAAGGTATCAACATTTCCTCATATTATTTAACAACATATTTACTTGTGAAGACAAAAAGGTGATTAAAATTGGTCACCACAGCTACAGCATCTAAAATAGACACGTTCCCTTTAATTTAAGGGCTGTCAATCAATAAAAAAATGTCATCAAATTAATTTCATGATATGCTGATTAACTAATTTAATAAATCAGTCAAACATTTTTTTATTCGCAATTAATCACTGTCAATCACTTCGTTTCCTGTCAAACTGCATTTATTTCCATCTTATGAAAGAAAAGAAAACAATATGCAACAATATAATGATTTATGACCATTTTCCAAACAAAGCCGTCCAGAGTAGAAAGACAGAAACACACTAAAATATTCACCAATTCAAGTAACATTAAACGTTCCCCAAAGACTAAGAGGGAGTTCTCTTAAACTCTCACCCTCCACAATATTAATCTGTGGCTATCCGCTTTATTACAGCAATCGTGTAACCACATTCATGATTCGCGCCAGGGCTTCCAAGCGCCGCTTTAACTCCACATGAAAAGCGTTTGCAGACAAACATGTTTCATTCTGTTTTTGAATGATAGTTAAGACATTACATGCTTCTGCGGTAACTAAAATGCACCTCACATATGCTGAAAATACTCCATCATTTTATCACTGACACGGCTGTTGTATGTGTTTGTGGCGTGTGCGTGTAATGACTCTAGACACTTTACAAAGGGTCTGCACTGCCAACATGTGTTTATGTTGTATTAATGCTAAATGTATTCATCGTGATTAAGAAAAATGAACACGTTAAACTTTTAAAAGTAATCGCAATTCATTGCAATATATATATATCTATACAATTCAGATAATTCAAATGCATGACATTATTGTGGCAGACAGTTAAAGCACTGATAATACAACACAAAAGTGGCTATAACAAGTTCTTTAAATCTTCAGGGAAAGAGGAAGTGTTAGACAGCGTTCTCAGTCCAAATAACTCAAAGATTTATTAACAAAGATTTCTACAGATCACACACACACAGGATCAAACTCTGCTTTTATCTCCCCAACACCGCTCGCTGAAACACAGAACAGCTGCTAGCGAAATGATCCACAGGAGTCATTACCATTCATTTCTCCATTCACAAACCAGCGCTCGTCCATGCCCCCGCTTCCACAGTGCCTTTAGAAGTCAATACATAGTTTTTTCCATTATATAGAATGTAAGTCTTTCATTGGCCCACAGTCCACAGCAACCCATTTTCAACTGAATTCGTCAATCTGTCCGAGATAGACTCATTATTATAACAAGTGTCAGATGCATTGTTCTGAAGCATCTCACTTTGGTTGCATCACATTAGAAACGCTGTTTTTAGGACACTGTGTCAAGTTAAACATAGTTAGAAACGTAGAAAATCGTGATCGTGCTCGGTGCAGCGGTGTTGTCTAACATGTTAAATTGACATCCCCAATGAATATACTGTCAGTCTCACTTCCTCATCTACTGAAAGATCTCCGGGAGGTTTTTTTCCCTTTGACTCACTGTGGGTTTTATGCTTTGTATTGTGAAAAACACTTTGCAAATAATACTGACTAGACTTCCAGTTTCAGCCCCTCCAGTGCGATCAGAGGCGCTGATAGTTGAAGCACACAAACTGGATACTTCGGTTACAAGCGCAGACCTTTAACAACTATATCATACAACACAACACCACGCTATATCATTCTTTTAGAGAGGAAAGTGCTGCTCCAGCTGCTCTCATTTCCTTCACATTTGATCATTTGAAAACTGATAAATACCAACCAAGATTACACGTAAGAAATCAAGCAACATCTATTCTGCCCAATTCACACACACAGAACAGTGTGCAATTCTAAGAACTGGAAATAACCACTCTCGAACTCTTTAAATATCACTGCTAATTTAGTTTACAACACAGGATGTCAAGCCAATTCTGAAATCAAAGATAGAAACAGTTGTTGTTGAGTCTTTATTTTAGGGGATGATATGTGAACATGAAAACGTTTGGTCAACAGATTGTTCTAGAGATAAATCGTCAGCATGATTGTATGTCTTCATGGATGAAGGATCCATTCAGAGGGCTCAGAGAGCCGATGATGTCATGATGAGACAGGAATAGAGGAGGATCACCTGGATTAATGTCCTCCATGGCTCGCCGTATTCCTCTGTCAAAGGCTCTGGCATCTGCTGGACTCTGGAAGGTCAGTCCAAACTTGTTGTTGTCAATCCTCCAGTGGTGGAAGATCGGGTTCACTTTATTATACACCAAATCCTTTTTTATACTGCACTCCAGCACCACCTGATGACAAAACAGCTCCGATTACACAACTCAATAGAGAACACAAAATGGCCACCATTATTTCAGCCGTCTTGGTCCTGGAAGTTATTTTATACAATTCTTTCTAAAAGAGTTCCAGATGCACCATGAACCAAACCAACCAGCTTCAAAGTGAATCCCAACATCACAAACTTTGATTTGAACCAAAATAGTATTTGAAAATCAGACAAAAAGATAAAAGTACAAAACTGCGTACTTAACGTCATTAATCAGGGAATGAACTACAATCCCATGAAGCATTGCAAATGACGCAATTCAATTAAAAACAGTGCAAAAATATACAACTAACTAAAAGTGGTTGTTAATAAATTGATGTTGCAAAACAATCAGATGTATAAGTAGTTTGAGAGTGCATGCAGTGCCTTGGTCTAATATTCTGATAAAACACTACATGTTTGGTAAGTAAAATCATTTGATTTCAGATGGAATATAAATATGAACTAAATATTATGTATTTATATCTAAAGTGTTTTATGTGACCTGTATGCTGTAGAAAAACAAGCATTATGTTTTATAAATCTTTAATGTAAAATGATCTCACGTTCTGTGCGTCAAGCATTCAGCTCCTCGCTGATGACATCATCATCTTGCATCACACACTGGCCTTCAATTTTAAGAGCGCCAAACAACTACTTCCTGTGAGCGTATGCGTAATGATGTCATCCTGCTGTCTATCAAACCTGGTTGTGCTTGTTCCAATGCTGTCATTACCGTTTTGTCTTTGAGCCGTTCTCCATGGATGAGGTGCTCTGGCAAGTCGGTGCCATCAGTATCCGGTCGACTGACTCTGTGTACGGTGACGCAACTGAGTCCGCCACCGCCTAGAGGAAACCACCCGCCGCTTGAGTCATCTCGCGTCATCACCACCGCTCTCACACGCGCGTAACACTCACTGCACACACAAAAACACAATAAACACGCACAGCATTATAATGAACACAATTACTGTTGCATTCAATCACATCTCAACGTCACTTCTAAAGCTGATGTCATTTTTATGTGTAATAGACAGAGTCAACTATGAGAAAACTGTGTCATAATGGCTCGTTCTAAAGAGATTAACAGCTGTCAATAACACATTCCATGAGTTAAATTATATAAAAAGCATCCCAAAGAGGCTAATAAACCACAGCAGTGCAACTCCACACACATGACAATACTAGTGTTTGTTGCCACACCTGCCCAGGCAGAGCATATATCAGCTTCGTCACTTAAATTATGTATTTTCCATTAGTTAAGAATGTTTTTAACGTTGAAAAAGCATCTCGAGATCCCTGCATTCTGTTGTGTTCAGTCCATCTGTCTTTCAGCACAAGAGCCTGTCATCTGTTGAATGTTATGCTGTCTGTTGCTGTTGTTGGTTTGATGAAGTGTGATGTCTGTACAGCTGGAGTTGTGCTGACTGCCCTCTATTGACACATCAATGTGCTACAACAAGCTAGAATTCCTCCGATGGTAAAACATTCCTTATTACTAGGGGTGTAACAATTCACTATTTTTCTCAATGCATCGATTTCTTAACCTGCCGATCTATATTCATCATGAATAGTGAAATGTTAGTGTTGGTCAATAATCAATATAAAATGCTAAAAATCTGATGAATCACGATTTGACTAAGTGTACAATATTTTAAAATATACAAATATTTGTATAAGTTACAAGTGTTTTTTTTAATGGAGACATGTGCAGCATCATTCTCTAGGTGCGTGCCCTCATCGATCTCCCTTCACAGATGCACGCTGAACTCTTCTGTCACCCTTCACAAGATCAAATCCACTCTCAGTTCCGTTCATAACTCTCATTAAAACGTTTTCTGAATAGCTTTCGAGCACCTCGTGTCTGATTTCCCTTCAGGATGGCCACTTCCTACCACATAAGTAATTGATAGCTCGCGCTGTTGTCTCGAGTGAAACGTGCTCAAAGCATTGTATTGGCTAATTGGCAACTCATTGGCTAAGTCATAATACTTGAAAATGCTGCCTACAGAGGCTGTATACAGAGGTAGGATGAAAAGATGCTTTTAAACTGTACTGAGACCAGTTTCTTTAAGAGCTCCATTCATCCGAGTCACGTGATGGCATGCAAGGTTAGGACATGTGAATGGCGAGCTCGGTGCATTTTGCTGGTTTTAATACTTTTTTTGTCATAAACCGGTGAGATTCGACGCACCTTGATTATCAACTGTTCTAGGAAGACAATATGTCAAAGAATTAAAAATCCTCAGGGTCTGGATATATTAAAAGACAGTTAAGTGCTCAAGCTGAAGCCCCTCCAGAGGCCTCGAGCCAGGGGCTCAATTTGGACGGTGCGGTGAAAAAGATTCAGAGTCAAATGTCGAGCATGACGGTAATGCTGACAAAGATTGCTTCTGACTTGGAGGATCTTGCTATAATACGGAGATCGATCACTGCAATGGAGACGAAATTCAAACGAGTTGTTTACAAGAGTGTTGGATGTTGAGAAAAGGATCGATTATCTGAAGTCATCGGAGAGGGAATTAGCTGCTAATCCACAAGCATCCAAAGCAGATTTGGAACGTGTTTGGGATAAGTTGGAAGACCTTGATAATCGTAACCGGCGAAACAATATCCGAATTGTTGGTGTTGCTGAGTGAGCAGAGGGTCAGAATATGATGGAATTTCTGGATGGGCTCTTTCCGAGTCTGCTGGACTTAACAGGGCATAAGTTGGAAATCGAGCGAGCTCACAGGGTTCCGGCTCAGAGATCCGCGGAAGGAGATAGGCCCCGATCAATTCTGGCCAAACTTCTGAGATCATCCAAAAAATAGATCGTGTTACATGAGGCGAGGAGCAAAGGAAGGCTTGCTTGGAAGAACCACAGCATTTTCTTGTTCCCACACTTTGTGAAATCGACAAGAAAGAAACGTGATCGATTCAATGAATGCTACAAATTCTTACATCATTGGAAGGTCGCTTTTGCACTGATGTTCCCGGCCAAATTGAGAATATATATATAAGACTAGCCGCAAAATATTTACATGCCCACAGCAAAGGATGCCATTCATAAAGTCAATGGAAAGAGTAGGTCATGGTGTGATTCTCACATTGCAGCCGAGAGGGCCTGACACACTCAAAATTCACTTGACTGTTCACGGAAACTGGGCGCCTTTTTTGTTTCTTTTTGTGCTGGTTCTGCCTAGTGGCTGGAGTTTGTTTTGTGCAACAAAAGCAGCACTCCTTCAGGACAGTTTGTGGATGAATCTGCACATTCTTTGTGCTTGTGCATCCTATTGGCTGGAGTTTGTTTTATAGATTTCCTCCTATTAATAAGTGTGCGCAGAGTTAATACACACATTTTTCTTAGAATTATCCAAAATGTCTTGGTAAGCTGATGCATTAACATTTCCCTTCAGTGGAACTATGGGGCCTTGGCCGACCCCAGAAAAACAACACCAGAGCATTATGCCTCCTCCACCAAACTTTACAGTTGGCACAATGCAGTCAGGCATAATTGTCACGGTCTCCAGATATTTGTAGAACACAGTGAAATTATTAAGGCTCATAAATCTGTTTTTAAAAAAGACTCAGAACTTGAGAATAGTTTTTTGTTCTTTGTATGTTCAACTAATTTAATATCTAGATTCAATACAACTTAAGCTCAATCAACAGCATTTGTGGCATCATGTTGTGAGGGATGTACATCGAGTACTTGTTCTGCACCAGCCAGTCGACTATTACAAATACTACTAAAATATCACAAATTAATTTTCCTTTCCACATTTGCCTGCCGTGAGACTTTGATAGTTTTGTGCAATAACTAAAATAATTTATTGGTTGAATATCCATTATTTACCCTCTTTATTTATCCTCTTAAGGTGCGTACACACTGCCACCGACATCGCGCGCGACAGCGACTCAATACCATTCATTTTCAATGCGAGCACAGCGACTTCCGGCGACATGAGCTGTCGCGACCGTTGGCGCTAGATGTGGGCGTGTCCAGCGACGTGACAAAGTTGAGAAAAGTTCAACTTTGGAGCGACTAACGGAAGCGACAGCCAATAGGAGAGACGACGGGAGAGCTCACGTGATCCTTCTCTCTCTCTCTCTCTCTCAGCTCCTGCAGTAACGGAAAGATGGATGAAAGGCTAATTCTTGCTGTTAGAAATTTTCCAGTGCTCTATGATATGTCTCTTCCCACGTACAAGGACATTTTAAAGAAAAATACTGCGTGGAAAGGTGTATCTGAGATCGCGGGGATTTTATGGACCCAGACAGACCGACATTTGCATTTTCGCCGCAGATAAACAGCCACTCTGGCAAACAGCACGACTTGTTCCTCTTTCATCTTTGATATAAAGCATTTTATGTACTGATCCCATTTATATTTAGTCTTTTCCCTCCAAAATGTTTGTTTTTAGTGGCAAGAAAAGAGATTCGCTGTCAACAGCAATGGAATGACATCCGTGAATGTCATTTATATATGTTACTAGGCAACCAGTAGTGGGAACACCCACTAGTGACTTCACCGCCAGCCACTGGCGACCTGCAGCGATAAAGTCGCTGGCAGTGTGTACGCAGCTTTAAACTCTGGTGTGTTTTGGGCTGTCGTTTGCAATTTTTCCCTCTCAAATTTAAAAGCTCTCCATTTACACATATTGTGGACTAATTGACCAAAAATGTCTCATTTGTCAGAAGAAAAAAAAATTTTTTTTTGTTGCCCTAACTTTGTAAACAAGAACAAAAAGACTTATTTTATTCACAATATGGCAGCATCTATCACATTCCATCACAATATACAGATGTGAAATGTAGGTGGCGCTCTAACACATGTTATCCCTCACAGATGTGCTCGTCCATAGACATTCAGTCTAATGCTCAGTTAAAGCATCATCCTCATTATTTCATTGAATATCTCGGCCTCTGAGTGGACTACAAGCTCAAACTAGGTGTCATTAGAAAGCTGAGATGATTTAAAATATTAGGACTTCCTATGACCAAAGTTTTCCTAGTCCACTAGTAGGCGTTAGTTTAAGCAATTAGTTGACTAGTTGTCGCACGTTTATGATATTAATGTAATTAAATATATATATTGTGCTGTCTCGTGAACACGTGTATGTAAAAGGTTCTCACTCTTTCTTTGTTTCAGTCTTCTGAATTTTGTTTTGCAAGAACAGTATCATCTATGAGTGCTGCAAATGACCTCAGACATCTCAGTTCAGGAGGTGTTTTGAGTTCAGTTCACTTTATTTCCACAGAACAGTTCATTGTGAACGCAACTCTGCAGCCTATACATCTGTGATTAAAACATAAATACAAAAACACCTCCAACTATGAGTTATATTTCAGTGATTATCATTATTATTTGTACATTTATAATAGTTTTTATGTCTTCTTTTGTGTAGTCATTTTCTGCCTGCATGTTTAGACGGACACTTGCCTGATGGTGAATGGAAAGGTGGTTACTTAAGGAAAGGGATGCACCGATACCACTTTTTTGGAAAACGAGTACGAGTACTTGCATTTCAGTACTCGCCGATACCGATACCGAGTACTTAATAAAAAAAACATGATTTCAATTTACAGGTAACAGCTTTAGTCATATAATTTAACAAAAAAACAAGGGACTAGTTTGGAATTAAGAACATTTATTTAAAATGAAAAGCATGTTGTATGCAACATATTACAGAATAAATAATTATAAAAAAAAATTTAAACAGTGACAGTGCAACTCAAGTATTTTTTTCAGTTTGTTGTAAACTCTGCCGCTTTGGACAACACAAGGGGCATTAATAAACATCTTTGCTATTTAGTGCACAATATTTGAATAAACTAACAACATCCACCAACATAGAACTGTGGCAGTCAGTGCAACTGAGGTAGGTATTAACATCAAGTCTAAGACGACTCACTTAATGGAGCCTATTTAGAAAAAGTGAGTGGCAGGGTTTTTTTTAAGAAAAGTAGCTTTTCTGCATTATCAGCAGTCAGCCTGTTTCTGTTTTCATCTATAATGTGCGACACTGAGCTAAAAAGCCTTTCACTTTCCACACTGCTACATGGGGCTGAGAGGTATTTATGGGCCATTTTAGCCAAAGTGGGGAACCTGATTTTGTTGACACCCCAGTACTTCAAAGGACTGTCTTCACGAGGGCTTGGGGCCTCTCCGAGATATGTGTCGAGCTCAATGGAAGCACCTGCTGCCAGCGGCTGTGCTGTCTGGGGCTGCTCCTTAGCGATTTCTTCAAATACAGTGTCCAGACAGCTGCTAGTGCTGGCCTGGGCCTTGAGGAACAGTTTAGCAGGAGGTTCTGCAGCTTCTGCCCGACTCCCCTCTGCCTCAGCTCTGGACATCATCTGCAGCTCCTGCTTCAGGTGCAGCTTGGCCTCCGGAGCAGTGTTGTTGGAGAAGAAGCGATCTTTATACCTGAACAAAATTCATGAATGTATTAATACGTGGAAAAATAGGACAGATTTTAGTTTCCCCTAAACCACTGTCACAAATGCCAGCCATTTGGCTTTCTGGTAGTAATAAGGGAAATATATTTCATATTATATATATATTGCATACATTTGTATTTGTGTATTTTAGTTACAAAACTAGAATATAATATAATATTTCAGATGGAATTAATTAATCTTACATTTAGTACTGTAGTTTATCATTGAATACCTATAGCACACAGACTTTACCTTGGGTCAAGTATGGTGGAGATGAAGTACAGTGGGTTGGTCTCGACGTCACTGAAGCGCTTCTTGACAGCTGCCAGGAAGGTTGCTTTCATTGTCTTGATGCCGTGGTCCTCGTCTGTTTCTCTGTTTAGAAGTCTCACTGCTGGGATGACATCAGAGGCTAGTGCGTCGTAGCTGCTCACTTTTTTAGTTAGTTCCTCAAAGGGGGCGAGGATGGCAACAGTCTTCTCCATAAGAGCCCATTGGTGAGCGGTGAGATAGTCAGGGAGTTCATGCTCGGACACATACACCCCCAGCACACGCTTTTCCTCAATGAGGGACTAGAGCATGTAATACGTGCTGTTCCAGCGCGTCTGTACGTCCTGCTGCAGTCTCTTTATTGGCTGGTTGAGCTGTCCCTGAATGTCCTCGAGGCGGGAGTAGGCTAAGGCGGAATGATTAAAATGCCCAACTATTTTCCGCCCCACTGCTATAGCATCAGCTATGCTCCTCTGTGCTAATAAGCCCTCGTGAACAGCCAGTTGGAGCGTGTGCGCGACACACGGCAGACTTGGGAGCCCTGCATCATTCATGGCTTTAATCATGTTTTTGGCATTGTCACGAAGCACAACATGTACGGATGTTTTAGGTATACCCCATGTCTGGAGCATTTCCTCAAACACATGCGCTATAGCCTGGCTGGTGTGCGAGCCGCGGAATTGTTTCGCATGTAATATGGCTCGTTGCGGCGTGAAACTCTCGTCTATCCACTGGCAGGTTAGGCTAATTAGCGACACGGGGCTAACACTGCTTGTCCAAATATCCATGGTGAAACTAAACGCAGAGGAGGCTTGCAGTAGGCTGTGGATATGTTTTTGCACGGAGTCATGTAGTTTAGGCAGCTCCGTGTCAGTCATGTAGCGGCGGCTTGGGACATCATATCTGGCCTCCAGAACATGGAGGAGACGCAGGAATCCCATATTTTCTACCTCCGAGAGTGGCTGGTCACTCAATGCAATGTACTCGATAATTGCCTGTGTTATTTTCACAGCACGTGGATTGTCTCTAAAGACATTTTATCTCGTCTTGCAAGAGTTTGCTGCAGCGTGCGTTGTGTTGGTTTAGAAGCGTGGGTAAACTCTTTGTACTCGTTGTCATGTTGGGATTTTAGGTGCTTGATTAAATTACTTGTGTTAAATGCGCTACCTTTTGAGCCTCCCTCTGGACAATTTCGCTGAGCACAATTTGCAGTCCGCCTTTGTTTTGTCGTCTTCATTCACTTTGAAATAGTTCCACACGGCTGACATGTCTCGTCTCGCCTTGCCTTCTCCCCGCTCTGAGCTGCAGCCGGGGCCTGGGGGTGGGCACTCGGCACCTGTGATTAACCCCTTACACGCCGCTCAAACATAGACATTTCTCAGACCGTGGTATCGGTCCCCGGTATCGGGGGACTTTTAACGAGTACTTTAGAAAATGTGGTATCGAGGCCGATACCAGATACCGGTATCGGTGCATCCCTACTAAATACTGAATGGGTCTGAATACTTAGGACCATGTGATATTTCAGTTTTTCTTTTTTAATAAATGTGCAAAAATGTCAACAATTCTGTGTTTTTCTGTCAATATGGGGTGCTGTGTGTACAATAATGAGGAAAAAAAATGAACTTAAATGATTTTAGCAAATGGCTGCAATATAACAAAGAGTGAAAAATTTAAGGGGGTCTGAATACTTTCCGTACCCACTGTATATATTATTCATTTATTTCTTTATTATTTTAATTGCTTTTTCATTTCGTTTGGAGTGCAATTTGAATTTAGAAATGTAAATTTTTTATATAAAATAATTTCATTTTCAATGCAAAACCACTAAAGCAAGAATATTCACTGATCTCTCAGTCCTGGGGTTTTCTGATGTAATTGGATATATATATATATATATATATATATATATCGTGAAGGAACAAAATTTGTTTATTCACAAACATGAAGTATTTTCCCTGTCAACGACATTCCTGACCGGTAGAGAATGCACAGATGAAGCAGGTTCTTCCAGAGAGTTCAAAGTTTGAAATCAAGGTCTTGCTTCATTGTGCAGGCTTAACCCTAACCCTGCTTTACGTAAATTACCCCATAGTTTCACCTAGAATCCAACCAGCGGTAATACTGGTGTTCATTGGTTTCCTGTGGAGTTTTTTTTTTCTGCGACCAACCGACCAATCAAAACTTGGTTTACCAAAATTCTTCTCATCGACCATTATTGGTCGACTATCAGGGGGCAGCCCAATAAAATATTTTATCATCAGTAGTCAAAAACATATTTTCTGATGAGTTGTTTTGCATGTTTTTGCTTCTGGATGGCATATTATGTGCTGGACATCTAAGATATAATATTGGATTATTCACACAAGCAAGTTCACAGACAAGTAAACAATGGCTCATTTTTAGAGTACTTCCAAAGGTAAAAGCCGATATAAAGTTTTTAGCTATTTCAGCTTACAGCAGCAGTTATTGGAGCATAAAAGAGACGTTTGTATTTGATGACTTACAGAAATCATATTTCACTTTGTGATTATTTTGAAACTCTTTCGAACTGTTTATTAGAGCAACACAATTAAATGTATAGTCACTTTCCTGAGAATAAGAGCTTTTATTTGATATATGAATTGGCCATTTAAGTGCTATTTGAAATGATAGTTTTTTTCATATTATTAATTATTCCACATTACCACTAGGTGGCACTGATTTGCGACACAAATGTTTTCAGGCCTTATTTTGTTATTTTAAGTAATATAAATGCAGAATTGATGGTTATCTATGAAAAGTTTCAAATGATATACATCATATGCCTGATTTATGTATTGGAGACTTGAACATCTGAAGCATAAACATTTCCTTTTGGACCTGTTGAGCTGAAGAGGTTTTTAAAGGGTTGCGCTCATTGTCCATATATTCTTATAAAATGTGTCTGATCAGAATGCCGTGGACAAAGCGCAGCATATTAAACAAGTAGACTAGACGATAATGAAAATGGAAGTTTTGCACATCCATAACCATAGAAAAAAACTTAAATCTGACAATAAATGAAAAACTTGTGCTATGATTAAAGAAAGAGCAGAAGCACAGATCTGACCAGTGGATCTGTGATGTACAAGCGCTCTCTGGGAAATCAGCCTTCACTGACAGAACAAAGTTTGAAGGGGCGAGGAACCGGGTTCCACCATCATGTTCTTCACAGATGAGCTTACAGAACGTGTGGACTGTTTGCCATGTGCAGTACAGTCTTGTTAACAGCATGATGTACCATTCATAATCTGATTATACATTTAGATGAAGCAGATTACCAAATAGTGGAAATACATCATTTAAGAGACTAACTTCTAATGCTGCAACTAACGATTAATCAACGGTTCATTTTGTGCCTTCACAATATGGTTATATTTGAATCTAAATTTGATGTCCAACTACAATTGTTTATTCAAATGTATAGTTGAATTATAATGGCCGTACACCCTTTTTCTAATGCGATCAGTTTGACACAGATGCCCGTTTGTTTAACTGAAACTTGCTTACATTAAAGACAATTAAGATACATTGGGTTGTTTTTATCTTTTACTCGTTTCAGCCGTTTTTCAATTCCAATTTTATCATGCAAATGCATTTTTCATTACATAAATCAGACAAAAAATCTTCAACTATTTTAATGTAATGTGAGACCTCACGCACAACATTCGTGTGACACCTTCAGACAAAATGACATTGTTCTGAACCAGCTAGTGAGATTTAATATAGGCCCTACTGTTACAAGAATCATTTTAGACCCATTTGTTGACTGGGCTGCCCGGTGCAACATCACAGAAGTAGAAACCCTTTGAGAAAAACTACCTTTTATCACGTGTTTAGCATCACGTAAGACTACATCCACATTAATCTGGTTAAATTTGGAAATTGGGTTTTTATTTTGAAATGCTCTCCATCCACACTGCTGTTTTCATATAAAACCGATTAAAACCCCTTCCTACACATGCAGGGGAAAAACCGTGAGAAGAGTGGCCCTGAAACGCAAGTCCTTCTGTCACCTGATGTAATTTCCGAGTAAACTTCTCATCGCCTTTGAAGGAATGCAATGTATGAAGATTAATCAATAGCAAAACTCGAGAGCTTGCATATTTGGATTTAAAAAATTGTACAATAAATATGTGCACAAGTCGAAACTTGTCAAATAACAATTTCATGTTAAATGTTGCAATCTAATAATTCAAAGCTTGTGTTCTGAATTCAGAGTTGCAGACGAGCAGTCACAAATGTGTAAAATTAAGTTCACATAAATACAACTACAGACACAAACTTGTATTACACAAGAACTTTTGTATTTTAATTCTTTTTCGCAGTACAACCACAAATCGGCACTTACAACCTCTCAAATCTGGCACTGCAACTTTAAATCTTCACACCTTGACTTTTGCAACAACTTTAGCAAAACACCTGTAGCAAAACTCACTTGTGCATGGACCAGTGTTCGGCGAGGGGAGGGAGCAATGAAGTAATTTTATTGGTTGATGCCTAGCCAATAAATGCCACCGGTGTGGACTGTGTTAACTGAGGATGTGCACATGCATGTGAATAGACCTTTTTCACAGACACTGATGACGTGTTTCTGCCTTATTTATCAGCGTAAATCTTTCAACCTTTTTTACATATTGAGTGTAATTTTATAACATTATGATTTGTGTTATATACCCTGGAATTACTTTAAAAAAATGAATTACCGTACTACCACTGTGAGGGGGTTACTATTACAGCTGCTGAGAGAGTGACAGTAAATTTGGAATCTTCTCCCATATTGCACAGTGCTATCTCTATTTTTTCCCTCTTCTGGAAAGTCATTCAAACGTAATAGTGGATTTTTTCTTTTGGTCTTGGAGCAAATGAGTAAGTGAAAATAATATTTGCTGTGATCTCCCATTCACCGTTTCCTTCTGCATTCCAAAACCTGGAGTGTGAAAAAGGTCTATTTCACTTGCCTTTTCAGCAGATTCCTTCGTCATTTTTATTTGTATAGCACTTTTCACACATCGTTTCAAAGCAGCTTTACAGAAGATCAGCATTAACAGACGATAAAACTGTAATGTCTATAATGTCGATGAATCATCATTGTGTAATTACATAAAATACGATTGTTAATCGTGTTTAAAAATAAGTAATTCATAATAACTGTATTCAGGGTTCGTACACCTTTTCCAAGATCAAATTCAAGCACTTTTCAAGCACTTTCAAGGTCCATTTTACAGCTTTTTACAGCACCTTACACCACCGTTAATTACATACCAATACATAGTCAAAATTAATATTTAGTGTTTTTATCGCATTAAATGCTATAAACAGCCAAAATTGTGTTTTGTAATAGCAGCAGAAGTATCAGATATTTAAGCAAATCACAAGTTTTATTTTTCAAAATGTATCAGTGTCTAAGTAGACTTTGCTTACTATCTAACCTGCCTGAATCAATGTAAAAACAAAAATCACTCAAGTTTAATTATTTCATTGCCAAAACATATACATTTATCTACTGGAATAGAGCAGTGTAAATATTGCATGTATGACACTCCATCTGACACGATTTCTGTTCAGCAATCAACGATTGTTGTTATGCACTGGACTAACGTTTGCAGGTTTTAATTTGCGGGTAGTTAACGTTACATTTACTGTGCTGTAACTTTGGCTATGTTCACAAATTAACGTGTAACGGACATGCAATACTAACATTACATCATCACACCAAGTACTCTGTCACAAAATGCGAATTCCTAGCTAAGTTAGCAGTTACTAGCGTAAACAAATAGGCACTAATGTGTACAGTAGGCTACTTCATTTGACTTAATTGAAAAGTTATGGCGATATTTCCCTGTCAAATGTCGAGAGCGCATTATTGTAGCGCGAAAGTACATTAATGTTATGCGCGAGCGCGAATCTATGGAAGCCGGTTTCCACCACAGTTAAATAAAAAAAGGTGATTTTGTAAGTCAATATAATGAGATACTAAGTCATTATTATGAGAAACTTTCTCATAATAATGACTTAGTATCTCGTAATAATGACTTAGTATCTCATAATAATGAGAAACTTTCTCATAATAATGACTTAGTATCTCATAATAATGACTTAGTATCTCGTAATAATGACTTAGTATCTCGTAATAATGACTTAGTATCTCATAATAATGACTTAGTATCTCATAATAATGACTTAGTATCTCATAATAATGACTTAGTATCTCGTAATAATGACTTAGTATCTCATAATAATGACTTAGTATCTCGTAATAATGAGAAACTTTCTCATAATAATGACTTAGTATCTCGTAATAATGAGAAACTTTCTCATAATAATGACTTAGTATCTCATAATAATGACTTAGTATCTCGTAATAATGACTTAGTATCTCATAATAATGACTTAGTATCTCATAATAATGACTTAGTATCTCGTAATAATGAGAAACTTTCTCATAATAATGACTTACTGTGCGCATGCTAATGTGCTCAGTCAGACTAATTGTGTGTTTTAGATTGAGACGGATCACACAAATGACAACAGCACAACTCTTTTGAAAGTAAGTATAGTTTTATAGCAAGAGGTTTGCAAATACAACAATTTAGCTGATGTAAGTGCAGGGCAAGTGTGTTGACTCATGAATCGGTTTCACACACGCAGCGAGGTGTGCATTATTAAAATACATATATAATAATCTCGTTTATAATACCACAGTTGTTACACCTCAAGACATTTTCAGGTTTTAATTCCTAAAACGCTCTTGTGAGTATAACTACGTTCTTACGTCAGGGATTCAGGGGTGAACCTCACTGTTTTTAGTTCTTCACCTAGGGTCTTATGCGTACAAAGTCTCCGTTCACGGATTCGAAAGCGTCACTTTAGACCTACTAACGGAGGTTTATTGGAGTAACGTGTGTGTGCGTGCGTATGAGCTGGAAAGAAAGTGTTCAGACCTGCGTGTGTACCTGTGGGTTCGAGCTGTTATGAATCAACTGGGGATCGTTTTAACTGTGGATGTGCGCTTGCACACTGTGGTAAAGTTAGTTTTACGTTTACTGTTACAATGTGATATGTAAATAAATAATAAAACAATGTGACAAGCAATACATCTTGGAAAAATGAACCTAACATTTATATACTTGCACTGTTTTAAAAAGATGCCCATCCAAAAGCGTAGGTTTACATTCCATGTTTAAAAAAAGTTACTCTGGGTGCTATTGGATGTTATTTAAATAAAATACTTGATTTTAAATTTGTTATTTAGGTGATGGCTTAAATTTCATAACTGACATATGTTTGTCTACAGGATGGAAGATCTAAAGGAATTCTTGAGACAGAGGAATGTCCCTGAGGAAACAATAGAGACACTGGAACATGAAACGGTGAAACAGATACAGATTAACACAGATAATGTTCATAAAAGTTTAAAAGTATTGTGTTAGAGATTAACATTTTAGCTCCAAACTCAAATATAAGCCGCCAAATCCATTCTTGCACTGACATTGGTAGTATTACAACATGTTGCACAAGTAATTGATTAATCGAGTACTCGCTCAGCTTTAAACATTCGACTAGAAAAACTTGATTTTCATTTGTGCCAGCTGTGGGCAACAATGAAACTGCTTTTCTCACTAAAATCTTGCAGTTACAACTAAATGTATTGGCTGGCATTGTACACTCCTGAGCACAAAAAAATGGGTCAAGCCCAAAATGTCAAAACATTAAGTGAGGAATATTAGCAAGAATTAAACAAATGCTCTCCCGAGGCCTTCTGTGCCACCATTTGTTCATTAACTGTTTGGGGGAAAAGATGGAAATGGGGAAATTCACTTATATAGTCTTACTATAGGCAAATGTAAAACCTTGATAACATTTTCCAAAAATGTCACTTAGCCTTCACAGTGGTGCTAATATTTGGGCGCTACTCAAGAACAGCATCTCAGATGTAGATGCTCAATAGTTCGGTTCACATTCATGCATTTAGAACGGCACCAGAGGTGAATTTTAACAGAATATGAATGATAAGAAGCAAATTAAACTACTGTGAACTTGCCTACTTTGAGGGACAGAGGGTCAGAAACAAAGAACACAAGCTCTTAACTGAAAAGATTGGTCTTTATTTGAACCCAAATAAAAAGGACTTACAAACTCATAAATTTCTTATAACAAAATCCACAAACAAAAAGAAAATAAAATAACACAACATTCAATAGAAAACAACTAACAAACTAAAGCTGTCCCCTGTAATGAACAAAGCAACAGCTTATAAAGGAAAGGATGGGCCCATTACATCACAAGAAGGGAAAACAAAGTAACTTTACATTTAACAATTAACTCTACTTAAATCATGATCAAATCAACAAATACATTTATGAAATCAAAATTGAAGAAAAGCAAATTTTATAAAGATACCATAAATATAGAACTAAAGAAGTCAATTAATAAAGATATCAGTTTTTCCTCCTCCCCATGCAATCTGAGCAAAATGGTATGTGCGGATCGGAACCAATAATGCTTAAATTCCTCATCCTGCCCGGACTCTAATTTTCATCACCACAATATGCTGCTTCTGCCATCCTTGTCTGAAGACCATCGCCACTCATCACCGGTAAACTTAAACTCAAATTGAAACAAATATAAATAACAGACACAACGAAACTAACTTGTGTGCACTCCAAATCAGTAACGATGTAAATAAAGTAGGGCTGTCAATTGATTAAAATTTTTAATCGAATTAATTACATGGTGTCCCGATTAATTAATCGCATTTACAAATATTTGCTGAAAAAGCCCCTCATATAACAATAATTCAATATATAATGATGAAATAATGATACATAGTTATCTTTAAATATAAAAAAAATAATATATATATATATATATAAAATAAACAAATATTCAGATAATTAAAATGCATTACATTCCTGTAGCAGAAGAGTTAATCATAGATAAGACCATACAAAATTTTCAATTTACACCTACATCAGATGTCTCGGCGTGTTGCATCATAAACATAAAATGTTTAGGTCACTGTGTCAAGTTAAATATAGTTTAATACTCAATCTTTAAACACATCTTGAGATCCCTTAGATTGCATTTGCGCCCAAGTGTTTTGAACGCGAAGAACTTAACGCATGTTGTTCTGCCTACTAAAGTGTTTTCTTCACTGTATAAACTGTGCGTTGCTCATACAGCTGAAATTTCACTTACTAGGTGGTACTACAAGCTTGCATTTCTCAGGAATCTTCCTTATTATGGTCCGTGGGCATGCGATTAATTGCATTAATTCAGTGCGATTAATTGTACAAAAAATTACTTAAATTAATTGCAATTAAATGAGCATGTAAATTGAGACATTCAAAATAGTTTTTTTTTAATATTTCTTGTTGCAGTTAGGTAAATGCTTCAAAAAAAATCCCAAACTAACATTTGGGCTTTCTTTAAGATTTTCTTTTCTTTATTTCTGTATTTCATTAAATTTTTCAACTTACATTTTTGTGAAACAAATATTGTGACGTATCTCCAGCAGGCTCTCTCGAAAGGCTATGAAATTCCTCATCCCCCTTCCCCTCCTCTTACTTATGTGAGTGCGGGTTTTCAGCTTTGACCCTGCTTAAAAGCAAATACAGATCAAGGCTGCAGGTGGAGGACGATTTACCTTTATTCCTTTCTAACGTTTATTTTTTTTGCTTAATGTAAGCTTATACTGTGACAAAACAGCACTGTCCATCTTGCTGATGTTGTTTGATGTCTGATGTTGATGTTTTCAAAGTTGAATTGGCTTAAGACCACTGTGCCACGTGCTGTGAAAGATTGTCAGGTGTGCCGTGGAAAATTATCAAATTCCACAAAATAAATAAATGCATGAAAATAATAATAATTTCAGGGATCTAAACTGCTCACCTTTCGGAGAAATTCGCCATTATGAAACCACAATCTGTCACTTTTGTGATTGTGAAGAACAATGATTAATGTGCAAAAGTGACTGATATTTATACACATTAAGAATCTTTCACATGACTCGCATCAGCACTGCAGAATACATTGAAGTCTATGAAGTGACTTGACAACAAAGTGTTTTTCACACATATGTTTTTTCTTCACGATAATATTTTTGAGATACTAAGCAACAAGAAATATTATTTTTTTTTCCCCAAATTTGGTAAAAAAAACAAGTGCATTTCCCCATTTCCATCTTTTCCCCCCAAACAGTTAATGAACAAATGGTGGCACAGAAGGCCTCGGGAGAGCATTTGTTTAATTCTTGCTAATATTCCTCACTTAATGTTTTGACATTTTGGGCTTGACCCATTTTTTTTGTGCTCAGGAGTGTACAATGCCAGCCAATACATTTGGTTGTAACTGCAAGATTTTAGTAAGAAAAGCAGTTTCATTGTTGCCCACAGCTGGCACAAATGAAAATCAAGTTTTTCTAGTCGAATGTTTAAAGCTGAACGAGTACTCGATTAATCAATTACTTGTGCAACATGTTGTAATACTACCAATGTCAGTGCAAGAATGGATTTGCCGGCTTATATTTGAGTTTGGAGCTAAAATGTTAATCTCTAACACAATACTTTTAAACTTTTATGAACATTATCTGTGTTAATCTGTATCTGTTTCACCGTTTCATGTTCCAGTGTCTCTATTGTTTCCTCAGGGACATTCCTCTGTCTCAAGAATTCCTTTAGATCTTCCATCCTGTAGACAAACATATGTCAGTTATGAAATTTAAGCCATCACCTAAATAACAAATTTAAAATCAAGTATTTTATTTAAATAACATCCAATAGCACCCAGAGTAACTTTTTTTAAACATGGAATGTAAACCTACGTTTTTGGATGGGCATCTTTTTAAAACAGTGCAAGTATATAAATGTTAGGTTCATTTTTCCAAGATGTATTGCTTGTCACATTGTTTTATTATTTATTTACATATCACATTGTAACAGTAAACGTAAAACTAACTTTACCACAGTGTGCAAGCGCACATCCACAGTTAAAACGATCCCCAGTTGATTCATAACAGCTCGAACCCACAGGTACACACGCAGGTCTGAACACTTTCTTTCCAGCGCTCATACGCACGCACACACACGTTACTCCAATAAACCTCCGTTAGTAGGTCTAAAGTGACGCTTTCGAATCCGTAACGGAGACTTTGTACGCAAGACCCTAGGTGAAGAACTAAAAACAGTGAGGTTCACCCCTGAATCCCTGACGTAAGAACGTAGTTATACTCACAAGAGCGTTTTAGGAATTAAAACCTGAAAATGTCTTGAGGTGTAACAACTGTGGTATTATAAACGAGATTATTATATATGTATTTTAATAATGCACACCTCGCTTGCGGTGTGAAACCGATTCATGAGTCAACACACTTGCCCTGCACTTACATCGCGCTAAATTGTTGTTATTTGCAAACCTCTTGCTATAAAACTATACTTACTTTCAAAAGAGTTGTGCTGTTGTCATTTGTGTGATCCGTCTCAATCTGAAACGCACAATTCGTCTGACTGAGCACATTACGCATGCGCACAGTAAGTCATTATTATGAGAAAGTTTCTCATTATTACGAGATACTAAGTCATTATTATGAGATACTAAGTCATTATTACGAGATACTAAGTCATTATTATGAGATACTAAGTCATTATTATGAGAAAGTTTCTCATTATTATGAGATACTAAGTCATTATTATGAGAAAGTTTCTCATTATTACGAGATACTAAGTCATTATTATGAGATACTAAGTCATTATTACGAGATACTAAGTCATTATTACTGAGATACTAAGTCATTATTATGAGATACTAAGTCATTATTATGAGAAAGTTTCTCATTATTATGAGATACTAAGTCATTATTACTGAGATACTAAGTCATTATTACGAGATACTAAGTCATTATTACGAGATACTAAGTCATTATTACGAGATACTAAGTCATTATTATGAGATACTAAGTCATTATTATGAGAAAGTTTCTCATTATTATGAGATACTAAGTCATTATTACGAGATACTAAGTCATTATTACGAGATACTAAGTCATTATTATGAGATACTAAGTCATTATTATGAGATACTAAGTCATTATTATGAGATACTAAGTCATTATTATGAGAAAGTTTCTCATAATAATGACTTAGTATCTCATTATATTGACTTACAAAATCACCTTTTTTATTTAACTGTGGCGAAACCGGCTTCCATACTGAATCCCTCTGCTCGCTGAATATAATGCGCCGAGCCGAATCCCTCTGCTCGCAGCTGGAACTGGGCTACGCTCTCAGATACACGCTGCTCTTGAAAGAATTTTCTCTGCGCTCGCTCAGAGAATATGCCTGCACTTAAAACGTGTTCATTGCAATCGCGAATCTCTCCTCTTCGCTTAAAGTAAGCGTGTTTGTGCTTAGACTGTGTCCCGTGCGTTCGCGCATGCCCAAGTACTCTTCTCTTCGATTTCTTTCTCTTTGCTCTTGGCATAAACGCTGTCAAAACGGCAACAACCAATCAGAAAAGGCTTCAACGACTGACCAATGAAAACGCGACATCGTACATGGAATCTTATTGGTTGATATTGAACCGCACATGTTCATGTGTTCAATCAAGACGATTCAATTCAATCAAGACGAGCCGAGATGGATCCGCAGAATCGACGATCTCAGGTAAACAGTTTTATTTGTTTTGATGTTAAATATGTCAAATGTATCTTAGAAATGTCTGGGAAGAGGGCGATTGGATTATTTTACATATAAATTACCTAGACTGTCAACCACATTCATACTACAGGCGCTGTGTATGGGCTGAAATATGTGCCACCAGAATCTGAATTTGAACCCTTTATATTTGAATTTGAATGGCTAAACTTGAATAATTGCATTGAAAAACTGAATTTGAATCACATAATTTGAAATTGTATTGTTTATTTAAAATTGAATTTATTCAAAAACTGAATCTGAATTGTATCATTTGAAATTGAATTTATTCGTTTGGAACTGAAGTCCAATAAAATTTGATCCTCACTGAAAATTAAACTCTCTATATATCTTCACATTCACTTCTCACAATTCAGATTCAGTTCTCAAATTCAATTTCAAGTTACTGAGACAGACATCCGGGTAGTTGGAGGATGAAGGAAGAGCAATCGAGCGCAGATCGATAGATAGCGTTCATTGGCGCACAGGACTCCTCTTGGGCCAATCAGCACCAATGTTTTGGAGCACAGGGCGTTACCCGCCATGAAACAAAGAAGAAGTGCTGCCTGACTTGCGTGACCACCACCATGGATTCGGCTGGGACAAATACGGTAATGACATTTTTTTTTTACGATCTA
Source organism: Xyrauchen texanus (assembly GCF_025860055.1). NCBI lineage: Eukaryota > Metazoa > Chordata > Actinopteri > Cypriniformes > Catostomidae > Xyrauchen > Xyrauchen texanus. The sequence goes on along the minus strand of NC_068291.1, from coordinate 185,151 downwards.
ACGATCTTTTGTTTAACTGTTGTTAATGTTATAGCTATTTTGTAGAAACAGGGGAAATTAAATCTTTCTCCCGACGTTGCAAACACAGTAGCTATAATCCCACGTTTTTATGGTAGCCTACTAGCTCTGGTAACAACATTTTTGCCTGGTGTTTATTATTTCTAAGCGTTTGCCTCTTCCTCCGGTGAAAATGTTGTTGCAAACGTAGCTAGTGTTAGCCGCCGCCAAGTAGACTGGTCATGTCTTCAGTGTGATTTTTTTTTTTTTCCCCTTTAACTTCTCCTCGTGGTTGTCATTGTCAGAGTAACGTTACTGCTTACTGAGAGAGAGAGAGAGAGAGAGAGAGAGAGAGAGAGTAGTAAGCGTGTAAGTTATGTGTCGCTGTGTTTGGCAGGTGCTAGCATAATGTAAGGCCATAAACTTCAGGGCAATTACACCATAGCACTAGCCCTATTCATTTGAATTGAATGCATAAGTTAGTTAATTCCGTTTGACTAGAACACAAAAATAGCACATTTACACTTCGAAAGAAAGCGATACAGCTTCCTGCACAACAGAGCAGTGCAAGTGGCTGATGCCATCACATGTAAAAAGGTAAGGTGACACTGTATTTTTTGGACACTGTGTAACTGTAGGCTAAATTATGATGTTAAATTAATGTTTATATTGTGCCCCTTTGGTTACTTCATCAGGCAGATTGCTTGTCTTCATCTACATTTCATCTTCTTTTAGGGATTTTCATTATATTCCATCATACCTAATGTTGGGGATTATTAAATTATTTCTATTCTATATTCTGCCTTAACATGTGTAGCTTGTGACAATGTGGTCCGTCACAATTTCCCTGTTGGACAAAGAGAAGCTAAGACAGCAAAGACCCACATAAACACAGTTTGGCATCTCAATCCTGTGATGATAGCCTTACCTGTTTTGCTCACAGCCATAGGATAAACGGCAGATTTATACTGCATATAGATATGTTATGGTTATGGACCACAGAAATGTGGACTTAATGATCTTCTTTGTGTTAACTTATTTTCAGATTCCTGCTGCTCCAGTAGCTCTGATCGACTTCTCCTCTGCTAAAGCCAAAAAAAAAAAAGCTTGACCGTTCTATTGATGGCAGGACAACTGAAAACCAGGTTGGGAAATCACTTCATGCCCAAGAGTGAAGAGAGGGTCAGAAACATATGCTAGTTTTTTTTGAGACTTTAAGCAAAAACTGTCCAAGGAGTGCAGCACTGATGGCTAGGGAGCCTTACTACAAAGAATTCATCCCCAAATCTAGTATGCTTCCTAAAACTGTTCTTGAATACAGAACACCAGAGACTCTGCAGCTACCCCCCAAAGAGCTTGGAGAGCTATGCCAGGTATTCCAGCTAGAAGAGCTCATCATGTCCCAGGTCCAGGCTGTAGAGAGGGCAACTCGAAGTCAGAGTGCATGCAGGATTTGGTTTAGGCAAAGAGCTGGACGCATAACTGCTTCCAAGCTGAAACAAGCTATTAAGACCAACCCACAGCAACCATCCAAGAGCTTGATCAAGGCCATATGCTACCCAGAAGCATATAGGTTCACCACAGCCGCTACAAGGTATTTAGGGTTTGAATTAGGGTAAGGCAGAGGTAAGGCCGCGTGTAAACTGTGTTTATGTCCAGAAAAAGAAACACTGACAACAGAGGGTATAATTTGGATAAAAAAGAAGCTTGTCTGTTAAGTAAATGTATCTTACTGATGGAATATTAAATGAAATGTATAGTAACACATTGCTTTGGTGCACGTTAGTTATTAGTTATAGGGTTATAAGACTATGGTTATGCAGGAGTAGAACTAAGTATAGGGGTTAGGGAAATGGCATTTAAATCACTGAACTGGCTCTACACATCCAATACTAAGTAATCATTTCCTTTTCATGTTTTGCATGTGTACTGTGTACAGTTATGGATGCAAACATGAAGCACAAGCCAGAGGAGTCTATGAGAAGCTGATGGGTCGGGAGCATGCAGGCTTCTCCTGTATGGACAGTGGTCTCTGGCTGAACCCCAAGTGGCCATACATGGGGTCCTCCCCTGATGGGATTGTTGCTTGTGACTGTCACGGAACTGGCATCTGCGAGATTAAGGTAATATTACAGTCTCTGTTGTAGTAAAGTCCCTAAATCTCGAGTCTGAGTCGTGTCTCAAGTCCTAAACTGAGCAAAAAGGCAGAAAATATATTTGTTAATCTATTGTTCACGTGTCCTTCTCTTTGTGATTTTAGTGTCCACACTCTCACCAAGATGAAGCCAACCTGCGCTTGTGTGCTGGGGAAAAGGGCTTCTGCCTCATCAATGATGGGGATAATCTCTTCCCTTGATGTTCGTAATAGCTGACTGCTTGTTGACTTTTAAAACGCGTCTTAAGACATATCTTTTTATACAAGCTTTTTTATAACATATGGTATTGAGTTTTTAATGCACTTTATCTGTATGCGGCTTGTTTGTTGTGTGTATTGTCTTATGCAGTGACCTGTATATTGCTTGTGAGGTGACCTTGGGTGTTATGAAAGGCGCCATTAAATAAAATGCATTATTATTATTATAATGTCATGCTGGACCGGACACATGACTACTACTACCAAGTTCAGGGACAGCTTCACATTGTAGACGCTGAGTACTGTGATTTTGTTGTGTGGAACCACAATGACATTTTTGTTGAAAGGATTTTGCCCGATCTTGAACTTTGGGATGATGTTATCCCTAAAGTTGAGTGCTTTTTTAGAAACGGTATACTCCAGAAATACTGGGACAGCAAGTTACAAACTCACATGTATAATGTAATGAAAGGATCTAGGCACTCTACATTTTGACTATTGTTATGAGTGTGGTCTTTGTGAGTTCTGGCTGTTGTATAATTTAAATGAAAACATTAAATGCCATTGAGAAGACAGAATTATACATGGTGGTTTATTTACAAGATTAGATTTTTCAACAATTGTTATAATAACAAGAACATGGTGTGCAATAACAGATTAGAATCCATTTCATTACATATAATACATATAGCCAGTACAATTGGACTAGTGGATAAAAGTATTACACTTGTTGAAAACATATTAACAGACTGATATGTGTCGGGGCTCAGGTACTACTACTCCCTGTCCTCTTACTTATCATCATCAGAGCCAAGAAGCAGGGATCAGGTATTGGACACTACATGTGTGAGGGCTCAGGTACTGGACTGACTGATTATTATCCCTCCTCCTTACTCCAATGGGACAACAGACTCCGAAAGATTAGACAAGCGCTAGGGCAACCTAAAAGCCCCAATGAAGTCCATATTAGACTACCGGTAACTTAATAAGCATTACTAAGTAAATGAGCATTTAATGACAACCTAATGCTATATAAACACAGGCACAAAAAACACGTTGTCTAGCTAACATACCTCCGACGAAGTGGTCGCTGCAGACACGGGCATTAACGGACTCTGCTCCTCCCGACCGCAGACGTACGTTAAAAATCGAGAAATCTACTCTATAAAAACCCTTTCCTTTTCTCGATTAGAACGATTGGAGCAGCCGTAAACTACACAAAACATTGGCATTTTGCCAGACGGCAGATCCTCAGCTATTTCACTTCCTGCCCTCCATCTGAATTGCGCGCTCGCGATGCAGCAGCGTGACGTCACGTGAAACCAACCAATGAACGCTATCTATCGATCTGCGCTCGATTGCTCTTCCTTCATCCTCCAACTACCCGGATATCTGACTCAGTAACTTAAAATTGAATTTAAGAACTGAATCTGAATTGTGAGAAGTGAATGTGAAGATATATAGAGAGTTGAGGATCAAATTTTATTGGACTTCAGTTCCAAACTAATAAATTCAATTTCAAATGATACAATTCAGATTCAGTTTTTGAATAAATTCAATTTTAATTAAACAATACAATTTCAAATTATGTGATTCAAATTCAGTTTTTCAATGCAATTATTCAAGTTTAGCCATTCAAATTCAAATATAAATGGTTCAAATTCAGTTTCTGGTGGCACATATTTCAGCCCATAGCTATGCCCATTGTAGTGAGATTTTTGAGCCAAATAGATTTGAAAGCCGATTCCAAAAGGCAAAAATAATATTTTACGTCTGATAATTAACACATTGTCTCGTGCAATCACACCAGTGATTAAACATTAAGTACGTAGCGAGATCAACTGCTAAATTAAAATCTGAAAAAAGACTTGGGAGATAAGGTGGCAACATGCCCCCGTAAAATTATGCTAGTCCTATATCTATTATGGCTGTCACGAATGAAGTGATGTGAAATGAAAAGTGTCATCTGCAATAGATTTTCTTTATCATGGATTGCAGCGTTGAGTGTTATAACGTTAATCAATCACCCACTTTCTGTTGAGCTTAATTAATGCAGTTTGGCCAATCAGAGGCATTTTGATTAAAGGACAAGTTCGGTATTTTACACTTAAAGCCCTGTTTTAAGATCGTTTCTGATGAAATAGAACGGTTAAGATTGAAAGATTGGTTAGGGTTAGACCACTAGGAGGCCTTCTGGCCCATATATATCTGCGTCTCATATTGACGCTAAAGGGTGCCATGTGCGTTGGTTTTATGATGCCTTGGTCCAAATTTTAATCTTAACCGTTCTATTTCATCAGAAACGATCTTAAAACAGGGCTTTAAGTGTAAAATACCGAACTTGTCCTTTAATCAAAATGCCTCTGATTGGCCAAACTGCATTAATTAAGCTCAACAGAAAGTGGGTGATTGATTAACGTTATAACACTCAACGCTGCAATCCGCGATAAAGAAAATCTATTGCAGATGACACTTTTCATTTCACATCACTTCATTCGTGACAGCCATAATAGATATAGGACTAGCATAATTTTACGGGGCATGTTGCCACCTTATCTCCCAAGTCTTTTTTCAGATTTTAATTTAGCAGTTGATCTCGCTACGTACTTAATGTTTAATCACTGGTGTGATTGCACGAGACAATGTGTTAATTATCAGACATAAAATATTATTTTTGCCTTTTGGAATCGGCTTTCAAATCTATTTGGCTCAAAAATCTCACTACAATGGGCATAGCGCCTGTAGTATGAATGTGGTTGACAGTCTAGGTAATTTATATGTAAAATAATCCAATCGCCCTCTTCCCAGACATTTCTAAGATACATTTGACATATTTAACATCAAAACAAATAAAACTGTTTACCTGAGATCGTCGATTCTGCGGATCCATCTCGGCTCGTCTTGATTGAATTGAATCGTCTTGATTGAATTGAATCGTCTTGATTGAACACATGAACATGTGCGGTTCAATATCAACCAATAAGATTCCATGTACGATGTCGCGTTTTCATTGGTCAGTCGTTGAAGCCTTTTCTGATTGGTTGTTGCCGTTTTGACAGCGTTTATGCCAAGAGCAAAGAGAAAGAAATCGAAGAGAAGAGTACTTGGGCATGCGCGAACGCACGGGACACAGTCTAAGCACAAACACGCTTACTTTAAGCGAAGAGGAGAGATTCGCGATTGCAATGAACACGTTTTAAGTGCAGGCATATTCTCTGAGCGAGCGCAGAGAAAATTCTTTCAAGAGCAGCGTGTATCTGAGGGCGCGCCCAGTTCCGCACGCGAGCAGAGGGATTCAGCGCCGGCGCAATATATTCCGCGCGCGAGCAGAGGGATTCGCGCTCGCGCATAACATTAATGTACTTTCGCGCTACAATAATGCGCTCTCGACATTTGACGGGGAAATAACGCCATAGAGTTACCTTTCATGTGACTCGAGAGAGCAGACTCGCCCATTGTGAAAATCTGCACGTCTTTTTTGCAGACTTTACACGAGGCAACTCGTGGGGTTTGTCCCAGTTTAATCCATGATTTGAATTTCGCATCTTCCTATGGGCTGAAATATGTGCCACCAGAAACTGAATTTGAACCATTTATATTTGAATTTGAATGGCTAAACTTGAATAATTGCATTGAAAAACTGAATTTGAATCACATAATTTGAAATTGTTTTGTTTAATTAAAATTGAATTTATTCAAAAACTGAATCTGAATTGTATCATTTGAAATTGAATTTATTCGTTTGGAACTGAAGTCCAATAAAATTTTATCCTCACTGAAAATTAAACTCTCTATATATCTTCACATTCACGTCTCACAATTCAGATTCAGTTCTCAAATTCAATTTCAAGTTACTGAGACAGACATCCGGGTAGTTGGAGGATGAAGGAAGAGCAATCGAGCGCAGATCGATAGATAGCGTTCATAGGTTGGTTTCACGTGACGTCACGCTGCTGCATCGCGAGACGCGCAATTCAGATGGAGGGCAGGAAGTGAAATAGCTGAGGATCTGCCGTCTGGCAAAATGCCAATGTTTTGTGTAGTTTACGGCTGCTCCAATCGTTCTAATCGAGAAAAGGGAAAGGGTTTTTATAGAGTACCGAAGATTGTCACTCATAAAGGTGAGAAATGTAAAAGCTCACAGAACAACGCCGTAAAAGTTGATTTTTAACGTACGTCTGCGGTCGGGAGGAGCAGAGTCTGTTAATGCCCGTGTCAGCAGCGACCACTTCGTCGGAGGTATGTTAGCTAGCCAACGTGTTTTTTGTGCCTGTGTTTATATAGCATTAGGTTGTCATTAAATGCTCATTTACTTAGTAATGCTTATTAAGTTACCGGTAGTCTAATATGGACTTGATTGGGGCTTTTAGGTTGCCCTAAGCTTGTCTAATCTTTCGGAGTCTATTGTCCCATTGGAGTAAGGAGGAGGGATAATAATCAGTCAGTCCAGTACCTGAGCCCTCACACATGTGGTGTCCAATACCTGATCCCTGCTTCTTGGCTCTGATGATGATAAGTAAGAGGACAGGGAGTAGTAGTACCTGAGCCCCGACACATATCAGTCTGTTAATATGTTTTCAACAAGTGTAATACTTTTATCCACTAGTCCAATTGTACTGGCTATATGTATTATATGTAATGAAATGGATTCTAATCTGTTATTGCACACCATGTTCTTGTTATTATAACAATTGTTGAAAAATCTAATCTTGTAAATAAACCACCATGTATAATTCTGTCTTCTCAATGGCATTTAATGTTTTCATTTAAATTATACAACAGCCAGAACTCACAAAGACCACACTCATAACAATAGTCAAAATGTAATCTTGTCTCATACAACCGTATTGATATAACAGCAATATCACACAGCCCACTTTCAAGAGTGCCTGGATCCTTTCATTACATTACACATGTGAGTTTGTAACTTGCTGTCCCAGTATTTCTGGAAGTATGCCGTTTCTAAAAAAGCCTAACATCATCCTAAAGTTCAAGATCGGGCAAAATCCTTTCAACAAAAATGTCATTGTGGTTCCACACAACAAAATCACAGTACTCAGCGTCTACAATGTGAAGCTGTCCCTGAACTTGGTAGTAGTAGTCATGAGTCCGGTCCAGCATGACATTATCCCCATCATTGATGAGGCAGAAGCCCTTTTCCCCAGCACACAAGCGCAGATTGGCTTCATCTTGGTGAGAGTGTGGACACTAAAATCACAGAGAGAAGGACACGTGAACAATAGATTAACAAATATATTTTCTGCCTTTTTGCTCAGTTTAGGACTTGAGACACGACTCAGTCTCGAGATTTAGGGACTTTACTACAACAGAGACTGTAATATTACCTTAATCTTGCAGGTGCCAGTTCCGTGACAGTCACAAGCAACAATCCCATCAGGGGAGGACCCCATGTATGGCCACTTGGGGTTCAGCCAGAGACCACTGTCCATACAGGAGAAGCCTGCATGCTCCCGACCCATCAGCTTCTCATAGACTCCTCTGGCTTGTGCTTCATGTTTGCATCCATAACTGTACACAGTACACATGCAAAACATGAAAAGGAAATGATTACTTAGTATTGGATGTGTAGAGCCAGTTCAGTGATTTAAATGCCATTTCCCTAACCCCTATACTTAGTTCTACTCCTGCATAACCATAGTCTTATAACCCTATAACTAACGTGCACCAAAGCAATGTGTTACTATACATTTCATTTAATATTCCACCAGTAAGATACATTTACTTAATAGACAAGCTTCTTTTTTATCCAAATTATACCCTCTGTTGTCAGTGTTTCTTTTTCTGGACATACACACTGTTTACACGAGGCCTTACCTCTGCCTTACCCTAATTCAAACCCTAAATACCTTGTAGCGGCTGTGGTGAACCTATATGCTTCTGGGTAGCATATGGCCTTGATCAAGCTCTTGGATGGTTGCTGTGGGTTGGTCTTAATAGCTTGTTTCAGCTTGGAAGCAGTTATGCGTCCAGCTCTTTGCCTAAACCAAATCCTGCTTGCACTCTGACTTCGAGTTGCCCTCTCTACAGCCTGGACCTGGGACATGATGAGCTCTTCTAGCTGGAATACCTGGCATAGCTCTCCAAGCTCTTTGGGGGTAGCTGCAGAGTCTCTGGTGTTCTGTATTCAAGAACAGTTTTAGGAAGCATACTAGATTTGGGGATGAATTCTTTGTAGTAAGGCTCCCTAGCCATCAGTGCTGCACTCCTTGGACAGTTTTTGCTTAAAGTCTCAAAAAAACTAGCATATGTTTCTGACCCTCTCTTCACTCTTGGGCATGAAATTGATTTCCCAACCTGGTTTTCAGTTGTCCTGCCATCAATAGAACAGTCAAGCTTTTTTTTTTTGGCTTTAGCAGAGAAGTCGATCAGAGCTACTGGAGCAGCAGGAATCTGAAAATAAGTTAACACAAAGAAGATCATTAAGTCCACATTTCTGTGGTCCATAACCATAACATATCTATATGCAGTATAAATCTGGCGTATATCCTATGGCTGTGAGCAAAACAGGTAAGGCTATCATCACAGGATTGAGATGCCAAACTGTGTTTATGTGGGTCTTTGCTGTCTTAGCTTCTCTTTGTCCAACAGGGAAATTGTGACTGACCACATTGTCACAAGCTACACATGTTAAGGCAGAATATAGAATAGAAATAATTTAATAAAACCCCAACATTAGGTATGATGGAATATAATGAAAATCCCTAAAAGAAGATGAAATGTAGGCTAGATGAAGACAAGCAATCTGCCTGATTAAGTAACCAAAGGGGCACAATATAAACATTAATTTAACATCATAATTTAGCCTACAGTTACAGTGTCCAAAAAATACAGTGTCACCTTACCTTTTTACATGTGATGGCATCAGCCACTTGCACTGCTCTGTTGTGCAGGAAGCTGTATCGCTTTCTTTCGAAGTGTAAATGTGCTATTTTTGTGTTCTAGTCAAACGGAATTAACTAACTTATGCATTCAATTCAAATGAATAGGGCTAGTGCTATGGTGTAATTGCCCTGAACTTTATGGCCTTACATTATGCTAGCACCTGCCAAACACAGCGACACATAACTTACACGCTTACTACTCTCTCTCTCTCTCTCCCTCTCAGTAACGTTACTCTGACAATGACAAACACGAGGAGAAGTTATCGGGAAAAAAATCACACTGAAGACATGACCAGTCTACTTGGCGGCGGCTAACACTAGCTACGTTTGCAACAACATTTTCACCGGAGGAAGAGGCAAACGCTTAGAAATAATAAACACCAGGCAAAAATGTTGTTACAAGAGCTAGTAGGCTACCATAAAAGCGTGGGATTATAGCTACTGTTTGCAACGTCGGGAGAAAGATTTAATTTCCCCTGTTTCTACAAAATAGCTATAACATTAACAACAGTTAAACAAAAGATCGTTAGATCGTAAAAAAAAAAAATTCATTACCGTATTTGTCCCAGCCGAATCCATGGTGGTGGTGGTCACGCAAGTCAGGCAAGCACTTCTTCTTTGTTTCTTGGCGGGTAACGTACTGTGCTCCAAAACATTGGTGCTGATTGGCCCAAGAGGAGTCCTGTGCACCAATGAACGCTCTCTATCGATCTGCGCTCGATTGCTCTTCCTTCATCCTCCAACTACCCGGATGTCTGTCTCAGTAACTTGAAATTGAATTTGAGAACTGAATCTGAATTGTGAGAAGTGAATGTGAAGATATATAGAGAGTTTAATTTTCAGTGAGGATCAAATTTTATTGGACTTCAGTTCCAAACGAATAAATTCAATTTCAAATGATACAATTCAGATTCAGTTTTTGAATAAATTCAATTTTAATTAAACAAAACAATTTCAAATTATGTGATTCAAATTCAGTTTTTCAATGCAATTATTCAAGTTTAGCCATTCAAATTCAAATATAAATGGTTCAAATTCAGTTTCTGGTGGCACATATTTCAGCCCATATCTTCCAGCCAACGTTCAATTGAAACGACAACCTCCCGGCATGTTGCAGTAGTGGTTTCATCATGGGGGCGGACAGCGGAGTCACATGTGCGGCAGATCGCAGTGCCAGTCACACATGCACGCACGCGCGCACCGCAGTTTTCATTTTAACATTTTATTTCTCCATTTAATAAACAGACTATTCAGTCACATAGGTATTTGTTGTGGGGAAAAAATACAATTTCAAGCATTTTCAAACATTTTATCCAAAATTTAAGCACTTTTCAAACCTTGAAAACACAACATCAAAATTCAAGCATTTTCAAGGATTTCAAGCACCCATACGAACCCTGTGTATTAATAACCCCAGTGAGTAGCTGAAGGCGACTGTGGCGAGGAACACAAAACTCCATAAGATGTTGATTAATGGAGAAAAATAACCTTCAGAGAAACCAGACTTACTGTGGGGGCCAGTTCCCCTCGGGCTAACATCATGAATATAATGTAAATATTACTTGTGTATAGTTCAAGTCATGGTTTAAAATTATTAAACTATTTAATCGATTTTGTTTGTACTGTAAGATTAATTAATATAATACACACACACACACAATATAGAATACACAGTATACAACAAATAAGTCAAGTCAATTTTATTTGTATAGCGCCCTTCACAACACACATCGTTTTAAAGCAGCTTTACAGAAGATCAGCATTAACAGACGATAAAACTGTAATGTCTTTAATGTCGATGAATCATCATTGTGTAATTAAATAAAAAAAACGATTCTTAATCGTGTTTAAAAATAATTAAATAATAATAGTATTAATAACTCCAGTGAGCAGCTGTAGGCGACTGTGGTAAGGAACACAAAACTCCATAAGATGTTGATTAATGGAGAAAAATAACCTTGGGAGAAACCAGACTTACTGTGGGGGCCAGTTCCCCTCTGGCTAACATCATGAATATAATGTCAATATTACTCATGCATAGTTAAAGCCATGCTTTCAAATGATTAAACTAATTAAGTGTTAAGGGTCAGTGTTTAAACATTGATTGTGTTTGAACTGTAAGATTAATGACCACAGGCTTTGAAGTCCATCTAGATTAATTGCAGAAGTTCACATAGATGCAATTGTCCTTGTTAATTGACTGATGAAGGCTTTTGTTGGCAATAGTTAGTCTATGCATTCCATTTCAAGATCGTAGTCCATCAATAGACCGAGGTGATGCAGGCAGAGGTCAGTGAGGTGCATCGCAGTTCAACCGGCCGGTAATTTCGGTGAGGTCTATCCTAAGTCCAAGGTTCAGACAATGGCATATGAAGTATCCCATGTCTTATGGTTGGAGTTGGCATCAGTTCATCCTCTGAAGTCCATCATAATAGACTGAAGTGATGTTAGGCTGGCACCGGCTGCATTTAGTCATCATCATTCAGCGACACGTAGCAGTGGAGTCCAACACGAAGCAGGGATGGAGCTGGATCCAGCCGGTTCTGGTGACCTCAGGATAGGAGTCCCGAGGTTCAGAAAGGGAAACAAATAAAATAATATTAGCATAGATGCCATAACATTTATTGCAGAGTTATAAATCATGATCAATGTTTCTGGTTTCTGGTTCCAGCAGACTAAACTAAAGCAGCCTAATTGTGGGTTGGAGGATAAATTAGGTGTATGCCTGGCTAAATAGATGGGTCTTTAGTCTAGACTTAAACTGAGGGAGTGTGTCTGCATCTCAGACATTTTGATATTCTAGGAACTATTAACAGGCCAGAATTTTGCGATCGTAATGAACATGTTGGAATGTAGCATGGTAGAAGGTCACTTAAGTACTGTGGAGCTAGACACATTCAAAGCTTCGTATGTAGTTAACTGAATTTAACCAATTTAACGATGATAAAAATGGAGCTAATATGAACATATATGATCATATTCTCATCAGCACTCTGACTGCTGCATTTTGAACCATTTGAAGTTAATTTACTGATCATGCTGGACATCCTCCCAGTAATGCATTACAATAATCTAGTCTTGAGGTCATGAACGCATTAATTAGTTTTTCGGCATCAGTAACAGAGAGCATGTGTCGTAATTTTGCAATATTTCTGAGGTTGAAGAATGCTGTGCTACAAACATTGGTAATTTCATTTTCAAAGGACAGATTTGTTCTTCGCTGTTGAAGATTATGTAACAACACATCCATCGAGAGTCAAATTATATATTAGTGGCTTATTTTTATAGGTTTTTGGTCCAATAATTAATACCTCTGTGTTGTTAGAATTGAGTAGAAGGAAATTTCTGGCCATCCAATCTTTTATTTAATTGATACACTCTGCTAATTTCGAGAATTGTGAAATCTCATCAGGTTTTGAAGAAATATAAAGTTGTGTATCGTCGGCATAGCAGTGGAAACTTATTCCACGATTCCTAAAAATATCTCCCAGGGGAAGTATATACAAGGAGAAAAGCAGAGGCCCTAAAACGGATCCCTGTGGCACTAGAGCCCGAAGCCATTTGTTTTGAGAATAATGGCTGGCTGATGAAGTTATTGGCTGGCTAGCCGGCTCAGCCAAAACATAAATGGCTGCTGCAGCCGCCAAAATTTTCATAGCTGCAAATGGCTGAAGCTGCCACTTCATGTCTACAGATGTCTATGTTACACTGATTTACTAGATCTCAATATTTCCAAGCAATGCATGGCTTACACTATATTTCTACAAAATGCAATAAAGAAAACACCAGATTTTACTTTCACAATGTATGTACTGTACATATTTATTTTGTAGTCTGTATGCTACTAAACATTTTCAAATAGCCTACAATGTGTTGTGTTTAGGCTAAATGTATGTAGGCTAAGTTGTATACAATAACTTGGCATTATCATGGATGAAGCTTATCATATTACACCTTGATTAAGAACGCAAACTTTTGTTGAATTTATGAGAAATCTACAGACGCAAACAGACGAAGTGTAGTAAAATAAAGACCTAAATGTGTATTTCGGACTTTTTTCACCACAAGTCTGAAAGAAGACATGTTATTGAAGACAAATATCAAAAAATCTCAAAATTGACCAGTAAAAAAAAAACGATGTTTTTGCCTGCCGTGTCTCGCCTTAATATAAACACACACTGTTATCAGTATTATTTTGGACAAAGTTTTGCACATTTCACTTCAATGTACACTGAAGCATGCGTCGTGAATTAGCAATGTGGAAAAGGTGGTTTGTTACTGCAGTAATATCACGTTCAGTGCTATAAATCTCTCCGTTCCAGAATATTTGGTTCATAACATCAATCTTTGATTCAGGTGTTTGTGCAACCGTGTCCTGAAGATTTAACAAAAGTCTGGGTAGGCCTAAGTTAAAAAAAAAAGTAAGTAGGAATTAGGAAAGTATGTGAGAAGTGAGATCAAAATTACCTTGCTTGCTTCTTTCCGCCATTTCACCTCAGTGCGAGAAAAAAATGAATCACTTCTTCTGTACGGAAAACAAGCAATTTTAATTGGTCGTCAATTCACTGTGAGTCTGTGTATCGTAGCAACGAGCACAAGACTGTGCTGTTATGAATCCAGTGGGAAAATAGATCTTGTGTATTGTTTATATATTTCGTGTGTGTATGTCTCTATGTGATAGAATTATTATTTGATGCAAATAATTCTAGCCGGCTCAGCCAAACGTTATCAGATGGTGGCTCAATTTGGCTTACGAAATTATTGGCTGGCGGCGGCTGAAATTCTAAATGGCGCAAATGGCGGCGGCGGCTTCGGGGTCTATGTGGCACTCCATATTTTACTTTTGTTTAGTTTGACAATTCCTCATTTACATAGACAAAGTGGTAACGGTCTGCTAAAGAGGACCTAAACCATGCTAATACAACTCCACAAATGGCAACATAATGTTCTATCCTATTCAAGAGAATGTTGTGATCTATCGTGTCGAATGCAGCACTAAGATCTAAAAGCACTAGAAGAGAAATGCAGCCGCGATTCTATGATAAGAACAAGTCATTTATAACTCTGATAAGTGCAGTCTCTGTACTGCGATGAGACCTAAATTCTTCGTATATACTATTTCTCTGTAGAAATGAACATACTTGGGAGATACTACATTTTCTAATATTGTCGACATAAACAGGAGATTTGAAATCGGTCTATAATTAGCCAGTTCTCCAGTATCATGTTGTGGCTTCTTAAGTTGTTTGATTGCCATTTTAAAGTTTCTTGGGACATGACATAAGGATAGCGATGCCTTAATAATATAAGAAAAGGTTCTGAAATTACAGGAGATACCTCTTTTAAGAGCTTAGTTGGTATAGGATCTAACAAACATGTTGTGGCTTTTGATGTTTCAATTAATTTTGTTAGCTCTTCATGACCTATGACAGTGAAGGATTGAAGTTACTTGTGAGAAAAATTATGAGACACTGTTTTCTGAGGTGCTATGACAGATGATTGCATAACTAAAGAAATTCATGAAGTAATTACTCTTGTGACGTAATATCTGGTTATGTTGAGGCTTTATTCCTAACCAATTTAGCCACAGAATTGAATAAACACCTATGATTGTTGTGGTTATTTTCTATGAGTTTACTAAAATATGCTGACCTGGCAGCTTTTAGTGCCTGTCTGTAGCTACAGACACTATCCTTCCATGCACCACAAAATACTTCTAATTTTGCATTCTTCCACATGCGGTCCATTTTCCGAGCTGCTCTCTTGAGAGCATGAGTGTGATCATTGTACCATGGTGCAGGTCTTATTTCTTTCATTTTCTTTAATCCAAGATTAAGTAACATTAGCTGATCGCAGCATACAAGAGACGAGGTAATGATCCGAGATGTCATCGCTCTGCAGAAGAATTTCTATATTATCAACATCAACTCCATATGACAGTATTAAATCTAGAATATGATTATAGTGATGAGTTGGTCCAGTTACATTTTGTCTGACTCCAAGAGAGAATATCGATAAATGCTAATCCCAATGTATCATTTTCATTATCTATGTGAATGTTGAAGTCACCAACAATTAAGGCTCTATCTACAGTAACTACAAGATCTGATAAAAAAATTAGCAAATTCACCAAGGAAATCAGAATATGGTCATGGTGATCTATATACACTGTAGCAAGAACAAAAGGAAACAGATATTTTTTATTTATATCTGACAGTGTCACATTAAGCATTATAAATTCAAAAGACTTAAACTTATATCCTGTCCTCTGAGTAACAGCAAAAACTTCACTGTTAATTGTAGCAACACCTCCTACTCGACCCTTCAAATGAGGCTCATGTTTATATCAATAACCTGGGGGAGTAGATTCATTTAAAGGTTATATTCATCCAGTTTAAGTCAGGTTTCAGTCAAACAGAGCGCATCCAAACTATGATCTGTAATTATTTTACTTTATTTTACTTACAATTAGAGCTTTCAGTAGCCCTATTTTTATATGATTTTTATCTTCAATTTGTTTGTTTTGTTCAAGTTTGACCTTAATCTAATTTTTTCTAAATGATTTAGTGAAGGTTTTGTGGTTGGTAGTTCGGGGAACAGACACTGCCTCTGTGTGTTGTAGTTTATGTGACCTGTGTGACGTCTCAAGGCAGCTAGCAGATGTTCGGATTAACCAGATTGTCTGCTTCCTGACCTGGGCCCCAGTTAGTCAAATACTATCATTAAGACTATGAGCCAAATTACTAGAGAAGAGTCTGTCTCTCTTTAGCACATCAGGTCTACCCAAAAAAACTCTTCCAATTGTCCAATTCTTCAGACACCACTCAGACATCCAGCCAATCAGTGACATTAATCTACTATAAACCTCGTCACCACGATGAGCAGGGAGGGGACCAGAGCATATTACAGTGCCTGACATCATTTTTGCAAATTCACACACCTCTTTAACATTATCTTTAGTGATATCCGACTGGCGACATGGATAACAATTTTAGAAAATCTACGTTTAGCATTAGCCAGCACTTGTAAATTTGATTTGATGTCAGACGCTCTGGAACCCGAAATGCAATTAACAATAGTGGCTAGAGTCTCTATTCCCATGTTCCTTATCTACCATCTTCTCATTGACCTCCACTAGCGTTCCTTGTATTAGTATTTTATTTGCTTAAACTTTACCATTTGAGTGGCCTGATTAAATTTACAGGTGAATTTCCACCACACATGCAATGCAGGAAAAAATAACATGAGTGTATGCCATGACTTACCGCAATTGTTTGTAGTTGTTATGGTTGTTCTTGAGTGGCGAGGGTTTTAGATCGATGTGGTTCCTGATCAGCAGATGTTTGAGATAGATGCAATAATCCGTGTAAAACACAGAGAAAACGAATTCATGCAGTTGAAATGCAAGATGTAGACAAGTGGAAAAAGAAAACGGGTGCGTGCGGTAATATACACGCAGTTGAAAAAATTTAAAAGCGAAAAAAGGAAGAACGAGGTAAAAATAAAATGATGATAAGCAGGCTCGCAAGCTAAAAACAAACAGACTCGTGCAGTGTGCAGGCAGCAACCGGAAGAGAAAGAAGAATAAAATACATTTTACATTATAAAAACAACGTTGGTATCATTATTAACCCGCTTTATTTCACTGATGACTGTTCTGATGAATTTGACACAGTTTAAGAGTGATTTTAATGGTTTCAAAGGGTAACATCTGGTTTCCCATATTAACGTGGGATGTTGGTTTGAATGGGAACTGGCTTACACTTGTCATAGTGGTAAATCGCAAGTGGTATTATTTTATTTGCAACATTAAAGCATCATAGGCTTATATGTGGCACATCATGAGGGCACATCAGTTGACTTCCATCCCCTAAGGATTAACTGTCTGCCAATCATCATATTGGTTAGGACCCAGTTTTTATATATGTATCTCCTATATTCAGGACCGCCCCATCACCCAAAATACAGAGTCTGGAGCAAAATGAAATTTGAGTGCCCAATACCTGACACAAAATAATCTGAACCCTCAACCAAAACCCATTCCCAAAAACATGGGTTGTGTCTCCATCTTCTGATTGGCATCGCCAGCAGGTGGGTGTGTCTTTAAGACCGAGCCTATACAATCTAGAGGGTGTTCAATAGAATTTATGTAAAATCTTCAATTGCATAAGATGCACACCTGCATCTCTAAATGCAGACTTGATGTTTTTAAGAATCATAGCCCACACTCCCTCCTCCAATACCAAGTTTAAATCTTTCTCCCATAATCTCTTGATAGAAGTTAAAGCTCTGGGGTCTGAGGATGTTTTGGGCCTTGGAGAAGTTTTGACATGCCTTGACATTTGTGCTTTTTTCAGTTGATTAAAAACATATTAATGGCTAAAGTCTGATAACACTGTATTCAGCACAAACTGGGCTACAGTAATATGTGAGAAACATGTGTGTGCATGTTTGTATTTATGAGAAAATAACCTTTATGCATGGTTTTCGAAAAAACAAAATTTTTAAGTCCTTGAAATACGGCCATATAACACATACTAAACATTTGTCACAAGTAGGGATGGGCGATATCTTATCATTTGCGATATATCGTTGAAAATTCTCCTCACGATATAAATGTGTCTCCTCACGATAATAACGATAAGTCTAGTTGATGACATAGTTTTGTGCGTGCGCGCGATTCACTGTTCACATGCGGACATTCTCTGTGCAGAGTGAAAACAAGCATGGCGGAAGGCGGACGTGAGGCTGAGGAGGAGCTTGTTGTTAAGCGAGGAGCTACCTCCACAATTTGGAACTGGTTTGGTTACAGAAAATCAGATGAGGAGCAAACTACCATAATATGCAAAGTTTGCAGAAAAACGGTGGTTACAAAGAGTGGAAACACGTCCAATTTGTTCCACCATCTGAAACACAAACACAAACCAGAGTATGACGAATGTCTGAAGATACGCGAGGCAACGGAGGCGAAAACTACAAGTGGACCTAGGGGAAAGAAATTATAGAAATTATATTTACATTCTAAGAGTGTGTTTCACTCTGAACTTCTTTATCAGGATTTATTTGCAGTTGTACTCTGTTGTAATTTTGAAACACAACTGAAGACATGGTTGGTGATTGTTACTTTTGCTGTTTGCTTTGCACTATTTTTCCACCATGAGAGTATAAATAAATAAAGAATCTGTGTTTACATTTTAAACTTGTAATTGATTTGAATTATTATTATTGTGTAAATGTTGTTGTGTTATGTTTTTCAGCACAGTCACTGGAACACAACTTAAACATAACATAATCTGATATTTTACAGAAGAAAATAATTTATCGTCATTTGTATCGTTATCGCAATAAATCCCGGAAATTATCGTGATAAATTTTTTAGGCCATATCGCCCATCCCTAGTCACAAGACTTTTGAGAACTGGATCTTGTAGCCTAGAGTTTTTGCTACAAAATGATGTGAAAACCATCCTGATCACTCATTCATACAAAACAATATAGTAATTGAACTTTTGTAAGACACTTTTATTGTTAGAAAGGTCAGACAAATTCCTTGTACGTGTAAGCATACTTGGCAATAAAGCTGATATGCAGATATGCTCACTGAATATAAACCCAACAGATCACTCAGATCTTTAGGATCACATCAGCTAGAAATACCAAGGGTTCACTCTAAGCAAGGAGAGTCTGCTTTTAGCTATTATGCCAGCCGCAGCTGGAACCAGCTTCCAGAAGAGATCAGATGTGCTCCTACAGTAGTCACATTCAAATCCAGACTCAAAACACATCTGTTTAGCTGTGCATTTACTGAATGAGCACTGTGCCACTGTGTGTCTGACTGTTTGTACTGTATTTTATTTTATATTCTAAACTGTTTCAATTATTATTATTATTTTTTTTAATTCTTATTTTAATCTCTTCTATGTAAAGCACTTTGAATTACCATTGTGTATGAAATATGCTATATAAATTAACTTGCCTTGCCTTGATTCTGATATTCGAGGAGGTGTGAACTATAATGAATATTGATTGTAATTTCACACCTGAGGAGACAAAAGACCCTCCCCTGGGCCTATCAATGAGGAATGGGATAGAAAGAGAATGAATATGAGGAGACTTAATGATCAAAATCAAGAAGTAATCTGACTATACATTTTCTTTACATAAAGACGTTACTTAATTTTAGACCTACACTACCGTTTAAAAGAAGCCTCTTCTGCTCACCAAGACTGCATTTATTTAATCCAAAATACAGTAAAAACAGTGATATTGTGAAGTCTTTTTACAATTTAAAAGAACAGTTTTCTATTTGAATATATTGTAAAATGCAATTTGTGATCAAAGCTGAATTTTCAGCATCATTACTGCAGTCTTCAGTGTCACATGATCCTTCAGAATTATAATATGCTGATTTTCTAATATGGGCAAATTTAAAGTGTATTTTACACCTGAACACATATTTGCAAGCACAAGCTTTGATGATGATAATGAGGCAGCATAAACACTAGATAAAATATTATCTAGACATTCTTATTATTTTTATATCATATTACATATCATATTTATATCATACAGCATACAATTTAAATACCTGCTTTAGCCGAAAAACAGCATTTAAATGTAACTAAAACTTGCTTATTAGGAGTCATATTTCAAATGTCAATACTCTGAATCCTGGCTGGCAAATCTGGAAACTGTCCCACTAGTAAAATATGTACATGTTTACATAAAATAGCATGTCAGCTAATGAAATCTAATTGACTTACTCGTCCGAAATTGTATCTGCGGCTGGATCAAATCTCTCTTCAAAATACAAAGGTTAATCGGATTCCCGCTCTTCTTCTGAGGAAAATGTTAACTCTTCCTTAATATCCAGGAGTTTCCTCACCTGTGTATCGTGCTGTCTTTCAAACGTGCAGAAAAATTAATGGACTTGTTGTTTTTAAGGCACAGTCGGGGGCGTGTACATTTGCATTGATTGTCTCAAGACATTACCGTATGAATGACGCACTCTGCTGGTGAGTGTTATCACATTAGGGATAATTGTACATCGCTTTGTTTCAAACAGATTACATTGCAGGAGAATATTTGTTTTAAATTTGAATTGTTTTATTTAAAAGTAGACATTTTATGCTTTCTTTAGACATATGTTTCATGTTTGAGTGAAAAGAATTCACAGAGTTTAAGTTCATTTTTGTGACGTGTTTCTGAAATATGCTCGTGAACACAGAGACTGCTGAAAGCTCACCCTTTTTATTTTCTTTATTTTACAAAAGCACAAGATTTTGTTGTTATTGTGAGTGTACACAAATAAAAGTAGACCCTTTATAGTCTCTAATGATGTCTTACACTTATCTGTATGCTACATGTTGCACAATGATGATGACTAAATGCAGCCGGTGCCAGCCAAACATCACTTCACTCTATTATGATGGACTTCAGAGGATGAAATAATGCCAACTCCAACCTGCATCACCTCGGTCTATTGAAATGGAATGCTTAGACTCACTATTGCCAACAAAAGCCTTCATCAGCCAATTAACAAGGACAATTGCATCTATGTGAACTTCTGCAATTAATCTAGATGGACTTCAAAGCCTGTGGTCATTAATCTTACAGTTCAAAAACAATCAATGTTTAAACAATGACCCTTAACACTTAGTTTAATAATTTTAAACCAAGATTTTAACTATACACAAGTAATATTTACATTATATTCATGATGTTAGCCTGAGGGGAACTGGCCCCCACAGTGAGTCTGGTTTCTCCCAAGGTTATTTTTCTCCATTAATCAACATCTTATGGAGTTTTGTGTTCCTTGCCACAGTCGCCTACAGCTTGCTCACTGGGGTTATTAATACAATTATCATTTAATTATTCTTAAACACTATTAAAAATCGTATTTTATCTAAATTACACAATGATAATTCATCGACATTATAGACATTACAGTTCTTATCGTCTGTTAATGCTGATATTCTGTAAAGCTGCTTTGAAACGATGCGTGTTGTGAAAGGCGCTATACAAATAAAATTGACTTGACTTGTATGCCCCAAAATTATGGAGAATTTTATGTTGTTTCCGCTGTAATGACGAAAAAATCCAGCAGGACACGCCAGCGTGTCCGTCAACCCCAGAAGGTTAAAGCTCCGTCCCCCACACACTAAATTAGAAGGGAGTAATACACTGATGCCTCATGACCTATTCCAAAAGCAGTAATCCCCTCTCCCAGAATATCTGCCGCTTTAGAGGGGTGTATGCTACTCCTAAGAATAGTACAGAGCAGGTAAATATCTATAGAACTGAGATCTGGGAATCCCAAAATGTTGAACCAAATTTACAAAGTATCTGAACACTCCACTCTCATACAGATCACCGAGTGTAGTAACTACCCTCACAATCCACTCTGACCAGCAGAAAGGGGACTTATTAAAACATCATTTTGGGTTCAGCCATATGTTTGAGGCAATATTTAAATAAATTAAACACTCTGGACACTTTTGTCCATACTGAGTGCAAATGCGAGATAACTGGGTGTAACTTAACTTCTCCAGTTAGTTTGATAGAAAGTCTTTGTAACCGCAAAATAGGGGCAATAACTTCCTGTTCATTACAAAACCAGGGAGTGGCTCTCTCAGGTGGAAGTGACCAATGAGCAAAATGTCTGACACTGTATGCATAATAATTAGGGCTGTCGATTTAACGCGTTAATTCAGTGCGATTAATTTTACCAGAAATAACGCGTTAAAAAATTATTTACGCATTTAATCGCAATGCCCCCCCGACCATAATAAGGAAGAGTCCTGAGAAATGCAAGCTTGTAGTACCACCCGTTTACTCCAGAGGGCAGTAAGTGAAACTTCAGCTGTATGAGCAACGCACAGTTTATACAGTGAAGAAAACAACCCATCAGTAGGCAGAACAACACGTTCTTGCGTTCAAAACACTTGGAGCGCAAATGCGAACTAAGGGATCAAGATGTGTTTAAAGATTGAGTATTAAACTATATTTAACTTGAAACAGTGACCTAAACATTTTATGTTTAGGATGCAACGCACCAGAGACACTACCCAAGCATGTCTGACGCTGGATTGAGATTGTGCAAGATTTGGAAATAACCCATAAATATTTAATCACGAATAAAATGTAAGAAATTTCCTTCAAACTTATTTATAAGTACTACCTCACTAATTATTTTCATGTAGAGAGATTTCATTGTGATGTCGATATATTCTGTTCATTTTGTGGTCTGCAGTAGTGTTGTCATGGTACCCAAATTTTAGTAGTCGGTACCAATACCAGTGAAATTTCATGGTACTCGATACCATTTTCGGTACCAAAGCAAAACACAAAAACAGGTTAGTGAACAACACTCTTAAATTAACAAAGTTAACAAAACATTAGCAGCAGAACTAAGAACAGAAATATGCCATTGAGCAACACATTAAATTAAATATATAATTTTTTTTAATTATAACAAAACTGAACAATGTATGCTTAAAGTATTTTTGAACACTTATATAAGATTTGCTTCAACTTTTGCAACTTTTAATTAAAGTTTTTACCAAGTACTACAATTTTTTTTAAATAAACAAGCATATAATAGAATGAATAAAAAACAATTTCCAAACTAATGTGCAAAGTGCTCTCTTATTAATAAAGCTGCATTTTGCCATTTTTCTTCATGATAAGAAATGCATATGGACATATAGATATTATGATTAAATAAGTAAAAAATAAATAATATATATATATATATATATATATATATATATATATATATATATATATATATATATATATATATATATATATATATATATATATAAGAGGTATATTAAACAAACAACAACAAAAGGAAAATAAATAAACAGTTTAATACAAATATCAAATTGTTTACATATTTCAATACACTTTAGAGCTTTCTTGTTACTCAAATTGGAAATTGTTCTTAGGTATTGGTGAACCTCTGAATTAAAAATCCAATAAAATTTAAATTAAAAAAATTTAAACCATACCTACATTTATGAATACTAAACTTTGCCAACAAAAGCGGAGCATTAATCAAATAATATTCCTTATGAAGTGTCATAGCTAAAAAAAAATGAATATGTATATATACACTCACCTAAAGAATTATTAGGAACACCATACTAATACTTGACCCCCTTTCGCCTTCAGAACTGCCTTAATTCTACGTGGCATTGATTCAACAAGGTGCTGAAAGCATTCTTTAGAAATGTTGGCCCATATTGATAGGATAGCATCTTGCAGTTGATGGAGATTTGTGGGATGCACATCCAGGGCACGAAGCTCCCGTTCCACCACATCCCAAAGATGCTCTATTGGGTTGAGATCTGGTGACTGTGGAGGCCATTTTAGTACAGTGAACTCATTGTCATGTTCAAGAAACCAATTTGAAATGATTCGAGCTTTGTGACATGGTGCATTATCCTGCTGGATGTAGCCATCAGAGGATGGGTACATGGTGGCCATAAAGGGATGGACATGGTCAGAAACAATGCTCAGGTAGGCCGTGGCATTTAAACGATGCCCAATTGGCACTAAGGGGCCTAAAGTGTGCCAAGAAAACATCCCCCACACCATTACACCACCACCACCAGCCTGCACAGTGGTAACAAGGCATGATGGATCCATGTTCTCATTCTGTTTACGCCAAATTCTGACTCTACCATCTGAATGTCTCAACAGAAATCGAGACTCATCAGACCAGGCAACATTTTTCCAGTCTTCAACCGTCCAATTTTTGTGAGCTCTTGCAAATTGTAGCCTCTTTTTCCTATTTGTAGTGGAGATGAGTGGTACCCGGTGGGGTCTTCTGCTGTTGTAGCCCGTCCGCCTCAAGGTTGTGCGTGTTGTGGCTTCACAAATGCTTTGCTGCATACCTCGGTTGTAACGAGTGGTTATTTCAGGCAAAGTTGCTCTTCTATCAGCTTGAATCAGTCGGCCCATTCTCCTCTGACCTCTAGCATCAACAAGGCATTTTCGCCCACAGGACTGACGCATACTGGATGTTTTTCCCTTTTCACGCCATTCTTTGTAACCCTAGAAATGGTTGTGCGTGAAAATCCCAGTAACTGAGCAGATTGTGAAATACTCAGACCGGCCCATCTGGCACCAACAACCATGCCACGCTCAAAATTGCTTAAATCACCTTTCTTTCCCATTCTGACATTCAGTTTGGAGTTCAGGAGATTGTCTTGACCAGGTCCACACCCCTAAATGCACTGAAGCAACTGCCATGTGATTGGTTGATTAGATAATTGCATTAATGAGAAATTGAACAGGTGTTCCTAATAATCCTTTAGGTGAGTGTGTGTATATATATATATATATATATATATATATATATATATATATATATAGATAGATAGATAGATAGATAGATAGATAGATAGATAGATAGATAGATAGATAGATAGATAGATAGATATAGATATAGATATGTTTAATCATTATATATTGAATTATTGTTATATAAGGGGCTTTCTCAGCAAATATTTGTATATGCGGTTAATTGCGATTAATTAATCGGGACACCATTTAATTAATTCGATTAAAAATTGTAATCGATTGACAGCCCTAATAATAATAAAACAAAATATTGTGTAGGCCTAGCCCACCTTTGTCACTCGGCCAATGTAATTTACTGAAATGTAATCTGGGACGCTTACTGTTCAAAATGTGCTTTGAAATGTAATCTGGGATGCTTACTGTTCAAAATGTGCTTTGATATGCTATCAAATTGCTTTAAATAAGAGAGGGGAATACAATTCATTTTAATAACATTAACCTTCACAATTATACAATGAAACCCTAATAATTAATGGCACTCATTTGATTGAGTAAACTCGTTCCCTCAGTTCCATTGAGTAATGGGGTCTCCCATGAGTCAAACCAAACATTTTCTCTCAACATACGGCGGAAAGATCTCACTGCTGAACTTCATCACTATACTATTCAATCACTACTGAACTTCATCACTATAATATTCAATCACTGCTGAACGTCATCACTATACTATTCATTCAATGCTGAACTTCATCAATATACTATTCAATCACTACTGAACTTCATCATCACTATACTATTCAATCACTGCTGAACTTCTTCAACGCTATACCATTCAATCACTACTGAACTTCTTCAACACTATACCATTCAATCACTACTGAACTTCTTCATCACTATACTATTCAATCACTACTGAACTTCTTCAACACTATACTATTCAATCACTACTGAACTTCTTCAACACTATACTATTCAATCACTACTGAACTTCTTCAACACTATACTATTCAATCACTACTGAACTTCTTCAACACTATACTATTTAATCAATGCTGAACTTCACCACTATACTATTCAACCACTACTGAACTTCTGCATCACTATACTATTCAATCACTGCTGAACTTCATCACTATACTATTCAATCACTGCTGAACTTCATCACTATACTATTCAATCACTATTGAACATCTTCAACACTATACTATTCAATCACTGCTGAACTTCATCACTATACTATTCAATCACTATTGAACATCTTCAACACTATACTATTCAATCACTGCTGAACTTCAACACTATACTATTCAATCACTGCTGAACGTCATCACTATACTATTCAATCACTACTGAACTTCATCAACACTATACTATTCAATCACTGCTGAACTTCAACACTATACCATTCAATCACTACTGAACTTCTTCATCACTATACTATTCAATCACTACTGAACTTCTTCAACACTATACTATTCAATCACTACTGAACTTCTTCAACACTATACTATTCAATCACTACTGAACTTCTTCAACACTATACTATTTAATCAATGCTGAACTTCACCACTATACTATTCAACCACTACTGAACTTCTGCATCACTATACTATTCAATCACTGCTGAACTTCATCACTATACTATTCAATCACTGCTGAACTTCATCACTATACTATTCAATCACTATTGAACATCTTCAACACCATACTATTCAATCACTGCTGAACTTCATCACTATACTATTCAATCACTATTGAACATCTTCAACACTATACTATTCAATCACTGCTGAACTTCTTCATCACTATACTATTTAATCACTGCTTAACTTCACCAATATACTATTCAAATCACTACTGAACTTCTTCAACACTACACTATTCAATCACTACTGAACTTCTTCAACACTATACTATTCAATCACTACTGAACTTCTTCAACACTATACTATTCAATCACTACTGAACTTCTTCAACACTATACTATTCAATCACTGCTGAACTTCTTCAACACTATACTATTTAATCAATGCTGAACTTCACCACTATACTATTCAACCACTACTGAACTTCTGCATCACTATACTATTCAATCACTGCTGAACTTCATCACTATACTATTCAATCACTGCTGAACTTCATCACTATACTATTCAATCACTATTGAACATCTTCAACACTATACTATTCAATCACTGCTGAACTTCATCACTATACTATTCAATCACTATTGAACATCTTCAACACTATACTATTCAATCACTGCTGAACTTCATCACTATACTATTCAATCACTATTGAACATCTTCAACACTATACTATTCAATCACTGCTGAACTTCAACACTATACTATTCAATCACTGCTGAACGTCATCACTATACTATTCAATCACTACTGAACTTCATCAACACTATACTATTCAATCACTGCTGAACTTCAACACTATACCATTCAATCACTACTGAACTTTTTCATCACTATACTATTCAATCACTACTGAACTTCTTCAACACTATACTATTCAATCACTACTGAACTTCTTCAACACTATACTATTCAATCACTACTGAACTTCTTCAACACTATACTATTCAATCACTACTGAACTTCTTCAACACTATACTATTCAATCACTGCTGAACTTCATCACTATACTATTCAATCACTATTGAACATCTTCAACACTATACTATTCAATCACTGCTGAACTTCATCACTATACTATTCAATCACTGCTGAACATCTTCAACACTATACTATTCAATCACTGCTGAACTTCATCACTATACTATTCAATCACTGCTGAACTTATTCATCACTATACTATTCAATCACTATTGAACATCTTCAACACTATACTATTCAATCACTGCTGAACTTCATCACTATACTATTCAATCACTATTGAACATCTTCAACACTATACTATTCAATCACTGCTGAACTTCATCACTATACTATTCAATCACTGCTGAACTTATTCATCACTATACTATTCAATCACTATTGAACATCTTCAACACTATACTATTCAATCACTGCTGAACTTCATCAACACTATACTATTCAATCACTGCTGAACGTCATCACTATACTATTCAATCACTACTGAATTTCATCAACACTATACTATTCAATCACTGCTGAACTTCATCAACACTATACTATTCAATCACTGCTGAACTTCAACACTATACTATTCAATCACTGCTGAACTTCATCACTATACTATTCAATCACTACCGAACTTCATCAACACTATACTATTCAATCACTGCTGAACGTCATCACTATACTATTCAATCACTACTGAACTTCATCAACACTATACTATTCAATCACTGCTGAACTTCAACACTATACTATTCAATCACTGCTGAACTTCATCACTATACTATTCAATCACTATTGAACATCTTCAACACTATACTATTCAATCACTGCTGAACTTCATCACTATACTATTCAATCACTATTGAACATCTTCAACACTATACTATTCAATCACTGCTGAACTTCATCACTATACTATTCAATCACTATTGAACATCTTCAACACTATACTATTCAATCACTACTGAACTTCATCACTATACTATTCAATCACTGCTGAACATCATTACTATACTATTCAATCACTACTGAACTTCATCAACACTATACTATTCAATCACTACTGAACTTCATCAACACTATACTATTCAATCACTGCTGAACTTCAACACTATACTATTCAATCACTGCTGAACTTCATCACTATACTATTCAATCACTACCGAACTTCATCAACACTATACTATTCAATCACTGCTGAACGTCATCACTATAATATTCAATCACTACTGAACTTCATCAACACTATACTATTCAATCACTGCTGAACTTCAACACTATACTATTCAATCACTGCTGAACTTCATGACTATACTATTCAATCACTATTGAACATCTTCAACACTATACTATTCAATCACTGCTGAACTTCAACACTATACTATTCAATCACTACTGAACTTCATCACTATACTATTCAATCACTGCTGAACTTCTGCATCACTATACCATTTAATCACTGCTGAACTTCCACTATACTAGTCAATCACTACTGAACTTCATCACAGATACTGAGTGAAAAAATATTGAGTGAAATCTCAACATTTACTAGCCAGTGGCCAATTCATGCCCATCACCATGGGCAGGCATTAGGGGGCAATGTCCCCCAAACAAAACACCATGCCACCCTAAAGCAAAGACACTATCAACTAGTAAATAAGCCTATGGAAATAATTGTCTCTTTGTATACAGCACTATCAATTTTGTAGCAACAGGATTAAAACTAACTCAAAGGAACATTGATCTACCCAAGGGTAACTTAAAATAACACATTGCCATTTAACATAAAACTTCATATTTAACACTAAACGGAACTTGAAACTGAATTATATCCCCAAATTACTTATAAATGACAATTAATAGTGTCCACAAATAGCCCCCAAACCTTGCACAGGCCTACCTCATTAATTATTTGAATACAACAGCAAGTCCCCAAGCATAATCAACAACAAAATCGAAACCATGATCCCTGCATGCTGCAGTCTCAAAATCTATCATTTTAGCGGTGCTGTGATTCTGAGTAGTAGTTTTATGGATATTAGACTCGAGTCATCATCAACTTCGACCAACATCAACAGAGTGAGGTGGCAGGAGGAGGGGGGAAATGGGCAGCGTTGGCATCGTCATTGATAGAGCAGCAGGTGGGCATGCTTTGGCAAATACTTTCATAAGTATGACATTCATCATGAATACTAAAAACATTGGAGTTGTAATATTGTTGGTTTTATTAGTGCTTCATATTCATGGTTTGAGTTGTGGAATATGGATTAATGTGTTGTTGGAATTCAACAGCTTTTATGTGGTGATTCATGTTTATACGTTTACAAAAACGCAAATGAGCTGTGGTGTAATTTGTTAATTTATCACAATGATGTTGTAGGCTATTTTGTTTGTATGGTGTTTTGGTCTGAGATGCTTCATTATAAAACTTGGTCTGTTTTGATTATAACTACTGATTGGGTTGTCTTGCATTGTGGTGTGTGGACACTGTTTTGATCTATTTCTGTGTCTCAGATCATAAAGTGTGCCCCCCTATGAAATAGAAATGGATACTTTAATAATACAGTGAAGGTGACATTTTCTTGAGTTGTTACCTAGCTGCTCTGGTAAACAGCTGCCCCTTATACTCACGTTGATAACGTAATCAGACCGTGGTTCAGACCCAAATAATATGATGTGAACCAATGGCGTAGATTTGGTTTGAACATTGAGGGGGACAAACTGTAAATCGTTTTGGGAGAGGGTCGTAATGTTTCATTACAACACATTACACAATGCATAATAACAGTTCAAATTAATGCACAACTAAATTTTAAAAAGTATATTCAATGTAGGGATGTCGCAGCGTTATTTTATTTTTACCGATTACCATTTTCAGGGAAAAACAATTGTGGTTATACGGTTTTACACTTATTTGAAAATGTTCTTATTATGCAGCAATACTGATGCAAAACATTTCATATAACAATTGTCTAAACATCTACGTGGGTGATATGTGGATGCTAAGGGAAGCCATATAATACAAAAACTGATAAATACACACACACACACACACACACACAAAAAAAATAAAAAAATAAATAAATAGGAGGTATATAATAAGTGATGCTCCAATCTAGGGCACGATGCCGCTTATGCGAATCCCGATCTCAGTGATGTGCTAATGTAACCAGAGTGCTTCAAAAGTGCATAACTGTATGATTATTGTGGGTGTGCAACATGTAATTCACAGCATTAAACCGTCTTTTCTTCTGCAACAGTTTATTAAAGTAATCTGTTGTTCTGTCAGACACTCCAACATCGGCAACAAATACTGTCCACAACACCTCACAAATAAACCTGTGGACTATGCTTAATAACGGGAACATTGCTTACAACGGGATTTAATGTCTGATCATGACTAAAATTCACATTTATTATTGAATGTGGAGAACAGAAGCAATGCTTTAAATAATGAGGACGATTTAAAGCGTAACTTTTCAAATTTACTCGCTGATAGTGACTACATGCATGCTGTTCACACACTTTAACGTTACAAAAAGTGCCATCTTTAATTCATCACTCTAAAATTAACACAGCTAAAAATATTAAACTTACTAGTTTGCTTGTGGACGATTAGTGGAGCATCCAGTCCCATTAGTAGAGTGTTTATTTCTATGACTTCTGTCTGCTTGTTTACATCCGTCAGCTGGAGTCAGTTATTTAATGATGCCAAACAGCCGATTTAAGTTGCTTTTTTGATGGATATGATTGATTTTGGCATTTGTGTGTTTAAGCTTCAGTTTCATGTTCAGACCACGCGACACCTGGCCATTAAAGCACCACACGGTCACCGTCCGTAGCCATAGTAACACCTCCTGTACCCACAAAGACATTTCCCATTTAGACTTACAAAATCACCCCCTTCACAGCATTTGGCATCCTTATATGGCACTCTTCCACTGCACGTTATGGTTCGACTCACCTCAACTCTACTTGCTTTACATTTCGGAGCTTGCATTTCCACTGCAGTTTAGCGCCGCATCAACGTGGGTGGGATTATAGGCTGAACGTCATAGTTGCGCCGCCTCTACTGCCGTGACATCATCTTAAACATGACACAAACTGAACAAAACAATAACACTGGCGCTAGCTGTTAGCTGCTAGCTCATTGTGCTGCATAAAGCAGTTGCATGGTGATTTTACACAAGTGTAATAGTTAAATTGGCCTGGTTATTTTAGAAGCAAGCTTCCAGTAGCTGGTCAACTAAATAAAGTGAAGCTTTCAAGCAGAATATAAAGATAACGTAACAAAACTTACCTCTATCGTGGATCAATGCCAGTCCAGGGCACTCTCCCTCCCATTGCTCGCCGGTTTAGATAGCATCCATTTGGTTGAACCACTTCCACTTTTCCGTGATGGTTCTGTAATCACTTTAAAGTTTTTTTTTTTACTTTTCCCTACACTGTTGGTATGTCCGGTGGTAGCCGTGTGCGTCCAATAGCTGAGACACTTCCTGAGAGACTTTTTCATTTGCTCATCGCTAACGAGTGGACCTCATGTCTGCACCATTGACCACAGCATGGTTTTGCACACAGCCATTTCTTTTATCATAATTCGATCTGCAGGATTTTGACGTCACATTTATTATTGGCTCGGCTCGCTTGGAACCTCGACCCATGTGGTACTAAAAAAAAGTATCAGGTACCAGGTACTATCCACAGTGGAAAACCCCCAAAAAGCAAGCAGAGTCGAGTTGAGTTGAGTACCGTGCAGTGGAAAAGCCCCTATAGTCACATACTGTGAAATTTGGTCAACCAATGAGTGCTGATGTAATTGCTGTCCAACCTGTGCTGTTGTTACCATATTTGATTTGGGTGTTGATGTTTGGTTTTGGTTGTTTTTGTCCCTTTTGAAGCAGGACAACTCTTGAGTCACTATTCGAAATGGCAAAATTTGTTTGAATATTCTTCAATTATTTTTGTTGTTTTCCATAGAAGTCCCAGAATGTTATTTTTGTTGTTGTTGTTGTTGTTGCTGTTGTTGTGTGGCAGATGTGTCATCATATGTTATTTTAATTAAGTGTGTGTACAGTAGACTACCCTGCAGGGAAAAGCACAGTAACTAAAAATTAGGTCTAATTATGATCTGTCCTGTGGCAGACTGGTTTGTCACAACTATGCTCAGATTCAATAGACGCAGCAGAGTGTGTGTGCATGTCTGTGTTTGTGCGTGTGCCAGTGCGCGCGTCTGTTTGTCTGTCTGTGCGCGCGCGTGCGTGCGTGCGTGCGTGCGTGTGTGTCTGTGCTTGGGTGCATGAGTGTGCATGTGTGTGTTTGTCTGTGCGCGCGCGTGCGTGCGTGCGTGAGAATGGACACGCGGGTTCTTTATGAATGGAGGCGGGTCATGTGATGAGCACAGCTCTGTCTCCTTCGGTCAACAAGAGACGCTTCAAATGCGAACATTCACAAAAAATATCGCTCCCATTCGGACAAACATAGACACAGCGAGCTTTGTTCAGCAAACATGTCGCTCTTTAATCCGCATCGCTGCGAATATTTCTGTGATTTTATGAATGAGGCTCGTGATGATTGAGAAAAACATGGCGTCGCGCGGTCTGCTGCAAGTCTGCGTGTCAAACCGCGAGCACACATGCTGTCTAGATAGTCACCTCACTAGGGTTTGAGAACAGCCTGACACTGCGCTAATGGGCTCAAACTAAACAGCGTGACACTGAGCGTTATACCTCCATACAGCCAAAGTATATGGATTATATCATATAAACACATAATATATATGAGCTGAGCAGCAATAGCACAAATGTCTTTATTACATAACACTAGATCATCAATATTTATTTCCTAAGTGACAAAGTCATTATTTTAATTTGAGGAGGCATAGTCTACAACACTATTGTTTGCAGATTGTCAGTAGTAAATGTGAAATCGTTCAGGATAACAGCAAATATGACATTATTTACATTTGTAATACATTTATTTGTGACATGTTTGTATTGGTTGATATGATTTTTTTATGATCAGACTGCAAATATAACCTATTTGATCAGATTAAGTGAAACTATGATCAGATCTTCAGTGCAGATGTTATTGTGTGTGTGTGTGTGTGTGTGTACTCACTCGCTATTTGGATTTGATTCTTCGCTCATTGTCTTCTCACGGGGATCCAAATCCTGGCAATAACATGTTGCTCGCGCTCACGGCGTTGAAATAAAGCGCAAAGATCTCCATTTTCTCCATCAAATCACCGTGAAAGGCCGTTATTGACACAAACCCCTCCGATCTGCAGTCGAGCATGCTGCACGAGAGCCCAAAACACTGACGGGTGTATGAAACCAATGAAAACAATACTTTAATCGATCTGACATATAAATCACATCCAGCGGGGAAATCACCGGCGTCTTCCTCATCCTGATGTGAAAACAATCCCGAAAACCCAGAAACAGTGAGTTAGGAATATCCACATGAACGATCAAGCGACTCCCTTCATAGACAACTTCACACGGCACAATTACAGCATTAAACTCAACGCCTCGATTAGTTACACTTTCTCTACACACTCACAGAGACTGGAGGCGAAGAGAAATCTTGGTTTCGAATGAAATATGTGACAGGAATATGCCAAAGAACGGGAAATCTTCATTACAAGTTTGAGGGATCTGTTTTACGAAAACTCCATTTTCAAAGCAGGCGAATCACAGCAGAAAACTGAGCGGAAGACCGGATAACCGGAGACATCCCTCCGCCACACACTCACTCACTCTCGCTCTCACACACACACACACACACATATAAACTCTCGAACTCTCTCACTCTCACACACACACATAAACTCTCGAACTCACTCTCTCACACACACACACACACATAAACTCTCGAACTCACTCTCACACTCACACACACACACACACACATAAACTCTCTCACTCACACACACATAAACTCTAGAACTCTCTCACTCACACACACTCACACATGCACACACACACACACGCTCTCTCTCAGACACGCTCTCTCTCAGACACGCTCACTCACACACACACACACACTCACGCACACATACAGTCACACACACAGACACACACACACTGTCAGGGTAGTCGTCCCCTGGAGGATTATGTTGAGGACATTTGTGCCCTGCAGATCATTGGTTCCACGTCCACTGTGGGGTGAGGCGGATACCGAGCCAGAGTTCCACGACATGGCTGCCGCTGCACCATAGTTCCACGACATGGCCTCCGCCGCACCATAGTTCCTCGACATGGCCGCCGCCGAGCCATAGTTCCTCGACATGGCCGCCGTCGAGCCAGAGTTCCTCGACATGGCCGCCGTCGAGCCAGAGTTCCTCGACATGGCCGCCGCCGAGCCATAGTTCCTCGACATGGCCGCCGTCGAGCCAGAGTTCCTCGATATGGCCGCCGTCGAGCCAGAGTTCCTCGATATGGCCACCGTCGAGCCAGAGTTCCTTGACATGGCTGCCACGGGGCCAGAGTTCCTCGACATGGCCACCGCCGAGCCAGAGTTCTTCGACATGGCCGCCGCCGAGCCAGAGTTCCTCGACATGGCCGCCGTCGAGCCAGAATTCCTCGATATGGCCGCCGTCGAGCCAGAGTTCCTCGATATGGCCGCCGTCGAGCCAGAGTTCCTCGACATGGCCGCCACGGGGCCAGAGTTTCTCGACATGGCCGCCTTCGAGCCAGAGTTGCACGTCATGGCTGCCAAGCCAGCATCCCACGTCATTGACAATGAGCCCATGCCTGCCATGGCCAACGAGCCAATGCCCATGTCTGCCACAGTCAACTCCAGGACATGTCACAGCCATGCCGGAGTCAGCTCCAGGACATATCACAACCATGCTGGAGTCAGCTCCAGGACATATCACAGCTACGCCAGACTCCGCTCCAGACCATGTCACAGCCACGCCATGTCACAGCCACGCCAGAGTCCGCTCCAGGCCATGTCACAGCCACGCCAGAGTCAGCTCCAGGCCATGTCACAGCCACGCCAGAGTCCGCTCCAGGCCATGTCACAGCCACGCCAGAGTCAGCTCCAGGCCATGTCACAGCCACACCAGAGTCAGCTCCAGGCCATGTCACCACCACGCCCGAGTCTGCTCCAGGCCATGTTACGCCTCAGCCTGTTCCATGCCATGTCACAGCCACGTCTGAGTCTGCTTCATGCCAAGTCATCCTCAGCCTGCTCCATGCCATGTCACAGCAATGCCTCGGCCTGTTCCATGCCATGTCACAGCCAGGCCTCAACCTCCTCCATGCCATGTCACAGCCACACCTCAGCCTGTTCCATGCCATGTCACAGCCACGTCTGAGTCTGCTCCATGTCAAGTCACGCCTCAGCCTCTTCCATGCCATGTCACGCCTCAGCCTGCTCCCTGCCATTTCATGCCTCAGCCTGCTCCATGCCATTTCACGCCTCAGCTTGCTCCATGCCATGTCATAAGCAAGCCTCTGCTCCATGGTCTAAGCCCACCTCAGCTCCACCGTCCAGGTCCACCTCTGCTCCACAGGGGACCTCCATTCCTACAACTCCACCTTGTCCCTCAGCCCCATCGGCTTCTCCCCTCGAGCCTAGCATACCCCCCCACCCCGGACTCCACCTTGATCCCATGCAAGTTGCCGTTTAGTTCACGTTTATAGTTAGGGTTTTTGGAGTTCATGTTTTGTTTAAATAAACTGCACTTGGGTTCATCTTCACATCTTCGTCACCATCTTCATCATTGTCCTAGCCAGCATCGTTACATATACCAGATTTCCTTGTCTTGATGCTCTCTTCCTTTCGTCCATTCACTATCCAGCCAAGAGCCATCTTCACTGCATAAGGCCCATCGGTTCTGCTGTTTTTCACCTTCCATGGTTCCATGGCCTTATGAGCATTCACTCCAATCAGTAGCCCCACTGCAGCTTCAATATGTGGAAGACGAACTTCATGCAGGTAAGGTCATTTCTCAATATCCTTTTGTTTAGGAATGTTTTCTTCTTTTACAGGCAAGTGGCACTGATTCAAGACATTGAGTAGATCAATGTAAGTTCCCTATCAAAAGCTACACGTTGATGCTGCGCTGATTTAACGCTTTGGGAACGTCTTTAGAGTGACCAGCTGTGAATATGTGTGCAACACGTCAATGAAATTGACTAGAATTTATAGCCTCTTCTGGTGACATCATCAGGATGCAACTGTAGCAGGGCTATAAATAGATGCGCCACAGGTGCATCATCAGGTCTTTTGTCTTCAGACCACTCTGTGTGTTTTGTGTTCTCAAGCTGTCAGAACTTTCTTTTCCTCTGTTAGGAGTTAGAATTTTTTAGGCAGTGAAGAATGTGTGTGAATCAAAGCAAGCAGTGTGTGTTCCCATGTTTACACTCTATGGCTGAAATGGACACACACCAGTTTTGTTTTGTGTGTTTGGGGGAAGAGCATGCTGCTCTTGCGTTGGTGCGTGGCGGGTGCGAGCATTGCGATCTGTTTACAGTCAAAATGCTTCACACTCGTCTTGCTTACTTCCAAGAGCCAGCGCCCACTCTTTCATCATGGGGATCTGGCTGAGGAGCAAGAGACGGGTCCTTCCCTATCGCTCGCTCTCTCCCCAGATCCAGCTGGTCCTTCTTGTGAGCCTGAAGCGCGCTTCTGCACCTCTACGGTTCACGAGGGGGACGCTGAAACTCTTGAGGCTGCATACTTTGAGCTACCCACCTCTGAACATTACACGCAAAATAATAAAGCGGCTGAGGAATTACTCTAGGTAGTTACTTGGGCTGTGGCCAGGCTACAGATAGACTAGCCACGCAAACAAGAGACCCCCAAAAGCTCCAACCCTGGTCATTCTAGAAGTGAGGCTCAAAAACAAAGTATGGTGAATCGTGCTCCCCCTCGTAGAAACTGGGGGCCAGTTCGTCGCCCTCAGCACCCCACAAAACAAGACCTCAGGGCAGTCATCTCAAAGAAGCAAAAACCCTGATGGTTTTGCGCCCAGCCTTCTGGGGGTAGCCCCCCTCGGGTCGGGGCATGTGAAACATCCACCTGTACCTTCCCAATACCCCCATGAAACCTCTCCATTCCCGCCATCTCTGGTGTTTCGGGAGTTAGCGGTTTCCAGCAAAATGTTTGGTGCTCCGTTGCTTCCTACCGTAGTCCAGGACACGTAATACTCAACATCCCCTCAACAGGAAGTGTCAAAATTGATTCCCATCTCAGCGTGGAAGCTACTGCCAGGTGTTTCCATGTGTGTTCTAAGAACAGTAGAAAAAGGCTACAGAATTCAATTAGTTCACCGTCCTCCGTGTTTAAACGGCGTGGTTCCCACTACCATGAAACCGGAACAAGCATGTCTACTATGGAAAGAAATGCAAAATCTCTTGGTCAAAAGGGCCATAGAACATGGTCCCCTTCCAGAGAGAGAGAGAGAGAGAGAGAGTCCAGAGAGAGGTTACTACAGCAGATACTTCATGATTCCCAAGAAGGATGGGGGGGTTGCGTCTGATTTGAAACCTTCGAGGCTTGAATCGCTCAGTAAGAGCGTTCAAGTTCAAGATGCTAACTGTCAAGACGGTCGTGTCTCAAATCCAACATTGCGATTGGTTGGTCATGATTGATCTCATGGATGCATACTTTCATATAGAAATTCTGCTACAACACAGGAAGTTCTTGAGGTTCGCTTTCGAGGGCGAAGCCTTCCAATATCGGGTTCCTCCATTCAGGCTAGCCTTATCACCCTGCACATTCATGAAGTGCATGGATGCAGCACTTGCTCCTTTGCGACTCAGGGGCATCCGCATTCTGAATTATATAGACAACTGGCTTATACTAGCACAGTCACAAGAACTGGCATTACAGCACAGGGATATCATCTTAGCTCATCTGGTTTCTCTGGGGTTGAGGCTTAACGCCAAGAAAAGCATCCTCTCTCCAACTCAGAAAACTACCTATCTGGGGATTGTATGGAATTCGATCACAATGCAGTTTGAGAGGCTGCCATGTCCTGGTGCGGGTGGACAACACAGCAGTAGTCTCTTACATAAACCATCAAAGAGGTCTACGTTCATGCCAGCTGAACAGACTGGCACGGCAGATTCTCCTTTGGGCCCAGGGAAAGCTCCTGTCAATCAGAGCAGTTTATATCCCTGGATGCCTGAATGTGGGAGCAGATTTACTGTCCAGACAGAAAATACAGACAGGGGAGTGGAAACTCCACCCTGAGGTAGGGGAACAAATTTGGTTGAGATTTTACAGAGCAGAAGTGGACCTCTTTGCCTCCCAACAGACAGCGCAATGTCCCCTCTACTTCTCTCTGAGTCACCCAGCCCCCCTGGGTCTGGACGCGATGGCACATACATGGCCCAGAATGACCCTGTATGTGTTTCCTCCAGTTTTTCTGCTCCTGGGAGTCTTGGCCAGAGTTCGCCAGCAAGGGTCCTGCCTCTTACTGATAGCGCCGCGTTGGCTGAACAGGGTATGGTTCTCGGAGATAATGTATCTTCTCGACGGCTCACCTTGGGTGTTTCCGGACAGGAGGGACCTTCTGTCTTAGGCGCAGGGGACAATATTTCATCCCCGGCCCGAGCTGTGGAACCTTCATGTTTGGCCCCTGAAGGGTACCAACTGAGGGACATTGGGATTTCACCTGAAGTTATCGAGACCATTCTAAGTGCTAGGGCTCCCTCCATTAGAAGTTATGCCAATAAATGGGGTGTCTTTGAAAGATGTTGCAGTGTACATAATGCAGATCCAGTTAACTGCCAGATTGCTTCAGTTCTGGATTTTCTGCAGGAAAAATTATCAGTAGACACATGCCCCGCCACTGTCAGGGTTTATGTGGCTGCTCTATCGGCTTGCCATGCCTTGATTGATGGGATGCCTTTGGGGAAACATCCCCTGCTCGCTCGCTTCGTTCACGGAGCCATGCGTTTGAGACCTCCTGCTAGGACCAGGATCCCTTCATGGGACTTAGCAATAGTCCTTGAGGGTCTGGTTGAGATCCCCTTTGAACCTCTAGAGTCAGTTTCTGATAAACTTCTGACTCTCAAGATGTTTTTATCTTACTTCTAAAAATAATTGGGGATCTGCAGGCTCTGTCCGTCTTGCCATCCTGCTTAGATTTTGGCCCAGGAATGGCTAAAGCAATATTGCACCCTCATCCAGACTACCTGCCTAAGGTTCCTTTCTTGACCATACATCCGGTCACTCTCGAAGCCTTCTGCTCCCCACCGTTTACAATGCCGGAGCTGGAAAGACTTCACAGACTGTGTACAGTGTACTGTGCCCTTCAGACTTATATCCACCGCACTAGCCAGTGGCGTAAGTCAGGGCAACTATTAATTTGTCATGGGGGCCGTAACAAAGGGGCAGCTGCCACCAAGCAAACTATGTCACATTGGGTAAGGGGTGCTATTGTCCTGGCCTATGAGGTGCACGGTAAAGCTTTGCCAGTAGGTATCAGGGCTCACTCTACCAGAGGGGTTGCCTCCTCTAAAGCTTTGGCCAGAGGTTTCCCTCTGCAACATGTTTGTAACGTGGCGGGCTGGTCCTCTCTGCATACATTCATAAGATTCTATAGTTTGGATGTTCATGCCACTCCGGGCTCATACGTCCTTGAGTCAAAATCACAAGCTCATGTCTGAGACCTCCCGCGCTCTTGTGAGCACAACTACACAACCGTAAGGGGTCCGGACACCCACAGTGTGGCTGTGTGGGTATTCTCGTTCCCAAAGCACTAAATCAGCGCAGCATCAAAGTGTAGCTTTTTGATAGGGAACGTCTCGGGTTACTTAACTGTAACCCCTGTTCCCTGATAAAAGCGGAACGAGATGCTGTGCTTCATTGCCGCACTGGGGGTGCCCCAGGACTGCCCTTCAGACAAAATACCCAACGATGCACCTGTGGCACATCTATTTATATCCCTGCTACAGGTGCATCCTGATGATGTCACCAGCAGAGGCTATTAATTCTAGTCAATTTCATTGACGTGTTGCACACATATTCACAGCTGGTCACTCCTAAAGACGTTCCCAAAGCACTAAATCAGCGCAGCATCTCGTTCCGCTTTTATCAGGGAACAGGGGTTACAGTTAAGTAACCCAAGACGTATTCTCTTCTAAATCACACACATCTAAGTCAGACAGCAAATATCCTTGCACCTTTCTTTGTTGACCCATAGTACAAAGCAGAAAATCAGTCTCCTTGCCCTGCATGTTTAGTCGATGCATGAGGTCTTCTGTACAAAAGGTGGTTGTGCTTCCTGGGTCTAGGAATGCATATGTCTCTACTGATCTTTCACTCTTCTTTGATTTCACCTTTACAGGAATAATGGAGAGGATGCACTCACCATCACCAGCCCTGGTGTATATAAAAGTTCCCTGACCCAATGAGAGAAGAGCATTTGAAACTGCAAAGTCATGGTCTTCAGACCTTTCACTTAGATTATCTTCTTGTTTGATAATATGTAGGACACCTGGATGTTTTAGTGAGTAATCTGGACATGACATTCTCTTCTTGCAATCTTTACTCATATGTCCTTGTGTTAGACAGCCAAAGCGCAGGCCTTTATTTCTGAGAAACTGAATTCTTTCCTTGTATTCTTGCTCTTTAAGCTTAACACAGGAATCCAGTGTGTGTTCATTGTTACAGAACACTGGTGGGGCAGTGGTGGCTCAGCGGTTAAGGCTCTGGGTTACTGATCAGAAGGTCGTGGGTTCAAGCCCCAACACCACCAAGACACCACTGTTGGGCCCTTGAGCAAGGCCCTTGAACCTATCTGCTCCAGGGGCGCCGTATCATGGCTGACCCTGCACTCTGACCCCAGCTTAGCTGGGATATGTGAAAAATAAATAATTTCACCATGTATATGCAGAAATGTATGTATAATGTGTGACAATTGGTCAAATTAAATTAATTATTAATTAAATTAAATTAAATTAAATTAAATTAAATTAAATTAATTAATTATTAAATTATTATTAATTAACAAGATCTTTGGACTGCAGAATCAGATTTCCCTGTGTTCTGTTTCATTGTGAGTATTCTGCTTAGTCCTTGCCTGCCAGCAAGATGTTTGTGCCGAAAATACTATCTTTGAAGCCCTCCTTCTTTAAGCTCTTCCCATCTGGAGAACTGGACTTTCCTTTTCTCTCCACTTTAACATCTTGGATCTCTCCAAAGAACAGGTCATCAAAACTTGAGCATTCAAGTCAATAAAATTGACTAAATCTGCAAATGTGACTCTTCTTCCATTTCGTTGCTAGATATCAAAGGCTGTGCTTCTCCAGCTTCTCTGAATCTGAAAGGAAGTTTTGAAATGACTGTTCTCATATTTGTTGGGTTATTCATCTCATCCATGAATTCAACATCAGCCATGGAATTTCTACATCCAATAAGGAATAAGGCATAGGTCTTCATACCCTTACTGTCCTCTGCTTTGGTCTGTGGCCATTTCAGAGCTTATTCAAGGTAAGCTGTAGCTATCTTCAGTTCATTGCCATAATGCTGCTGGAGGAGACATTTAGCTTCTTTGTATACCGTAGTAGGACTCATATGTTCACAACTGCGAACAAGTGCTTGTGGTTCCCCACTTGAGAACTGTTCAAGATAATATAACCTGTCTTGTCACTGGACCAGTGAGGCTGTGGAGGATCTCCAGACATGTTTTGACACCACTGACTGGGATGTGTTCAGGACTGCCACAAACAGTCTAGATGAGTACACAGAGGCTGTGACGTCATATATCAGCTTCTGCGAGGACTGCTGTATTCCATCACGCACCAGGGTGAGTTACAACAACGACAAACCCTGGTTTACAGCCAAACTAAGAAGGTTAAGGTTTGATAAGGAAGAGGCCTTCAGGAGTAGGGACAAAGACAGATTTAAAGAGGCGAAGTACAAGTTTAGCAAGGCGGTGAAAGAGGCTAAAGCTCCAACACCAGCTCTCAGCCAACGACTCTGCATCTGTCTGGAAAGGGCTTAGGCAAATCACCAACTACAAGCCTAAATCCCCCCAGGCCTTCAACGACCAATGCCTAGCCAACGACCCGAACGAGTTCTACTGCCGCTTTGAAAGACAAAGGGACAGTCCCGAAACCATCCCCCATGACACCTCCCAACAGCTCCAGCCACAGTGCATCACCTCCACCTCCCCCACCCCAGCAGGGGCCTGGGCACCCCCACCAATGCCCACCTTAAAGGTGAGGCTGGGGAAACACGTCTCCGACTCACAGACCATCAGCACTGGATCCCCCCAAGGCTGCGTTCTTTCTCCTCTGCTCTTCTCCCTGTACACTAACAGTTGCACCTCCAGTCACCAGTCCATCAAGCTTCTGAAGTTTGTGGACGATACCTCCCTCATCGGACTCATCTCTGATGGTGAGTCCACCTACAGGTGGGAGTTTGACCACCTGGTGACCTGGTGCAACCAAAACAACCTAGAGCTCAACGCTCTAAAGACAGTGGAGATGGTTGTGGACTTCAGGAAGAACTCAGCCGCACCTGTCCCCATCACCCTCTGCGACTCCACAATTGACACTGTGGAGTCTTTCCGCTTCCTGGGAACTATCATCTCCCAGGACCTCAAGTGGGAGCTGAACATCAGCGCCCTCATCAAGAAAGCACAACAGAGGATGTACTTCCTGTGGCAGCTGAAGAAATTCAACCTGCCAAAGTCAATGATGGTGCACTTCTACACAGCCATCATCAAGTCCATCCTCACTTCCTCCATCACTATGTGGTACACTGCTACTACTGCCAAGGACAAGGGCAGACTGCAGCGTGTCATCCGGTCTGCAGAGAAGGTGATTGGCTGCAATCTGCCACCGCTCCAGGACCTGTACGACTCCAGGACCCTGAAGCATGCTGGAAAGATTGTGGCTGATCTCTCCCACCCTGGCCACAATCTCTTTGAATCACTCCCTTCTGGCAGAAGGCTGAGATCCATCAGGACAAAAACCTCACGCCACTAGAACAGTTTCTTCCCATCCGCCACTTGCCTTATCAACAATGCCCGATACCCACCCTGACACTCTCCACACTCCACCTCTGGCTCTACATTTCATTGCACTACTCTGCTCTCTTTTATTTTATACTTATTTTTAATTGATACTGCGTGGACATATTTATATTTATATTTTAATTCTTGTTCATATATTTAGAGATTGTGTGAATGCACCTACAACACCACAACAAATTCCTTGTATGTGTAAAAAACGTACTTGGCAATAAAGCTTTTTTCTGATTAGTCTTGTTCTCAATTGCATGCTCAAAAGCTCTTATGAAAGAAATGTAGGCAAGAATATCTCCAGTAAACATTGGCACATCTCTTTGAGGTAATTGAGATAAGCTCTGCTGCTTGACCAACAATTCTGTTATTTCGTTTTGGGGTTCCATCACTTTGAACAGATATCTGACATCATCAATTGACTGTTGAGAATTAACACTATCTGTAATTTGTTGAGATGTTCTCTGGGTAGAGCTTTAGTTTTGGGTGCTTGATGTAGGCTCAGACTTTCTACAAGGATTAGATATTGGCCTAATTTGATGTTCCTTTTTGCATTTGAATGAATTGCCAGCTTGTGACCCAGTCTGTGACGTGTAGTAATCATTCATGCCATCTTGACCTTCTTCATACTCTTTTAACACTTTGAGTTGAGCATTTGATGCAGCAATTTCTGTATCCAGTTCAAACTGTTTTCTTTTGGCCTTCACTCTCAACTCTTCAGCATTTAATTCTTGCCTCTTTCTTAATGCAGATGCCCAGGCTAAAAGTGATGCACGCTTAGCCTCTGCCTTGACACGAGCAGAACTGGTTGAATATTGTGCCACAGAACTACTTGTCACAGATCCACTTTTCCTTCTATCCTGATGAGCTATCACTTCTGACACACTATCACTTGGTTTAACCCCGTCGTCATCTTCATCCTGAAGTTCATGCTCATCAGACTCATTCCTTTACTTGTAGCTGAAATCCATTTTTGCGCATCATACATAAACTCCTGGAAACTTTCAATCTTGGGTTGAACCCAGTTAATCTTATCTTCTTTCCCATCTTCATCAGACAACATGAGTAACATTTCAGCATTCGACTTCAAACTGACATAATATCTGGAAAAGAACATTTAGATCTCTTTTAACAGTAATCACATATTTTTCATCTTGCATTATTCCGTCAATCTCCATTCATTTTTCATGTTATCTGTGCCAATTTCCCTTGTCTTTAATTTTGTAGTCGATTCATTTTCTCTTCAGCAGCCTTTGCTGTAGGCTTTGGCGCCCTCTTATGTCCATGTCATTCATATTTACATTTACATTTATTCATTTGGCAGACGCTTTTATCCAAAGCTGCATTGTGGATAATTTGCAGAGGTCTAATTGCACATGCAGGAAGGCCTGCAATGAGAGAGTTAAAATAGTCCAGTCTAGTTATGACAAGTGACTGAACAAGCAGTTGTGTGGCATGTTCAGAGGAAAGGTCTTATTTTCCTGATATTGTAGTGTAAATCTACATGATCTTGCAGTCTTTGAGATGTG
Source organism: Xyrauchen texanus (assembly GCF_025860055.1). Classification (NCBI taxonomy): domain Eukaryota; kingdom Metazoa; phylum Chordata; class Actinopteri; order Cypriniformes; family Catostomidae; genus Xyrauchen; species Xyrauchen texanus. Next base: position 140,453 of record NC_068291.1, on the reverse strand, counting down.
GTCTGTGAAATGTAGCTGGTTATCGATGGTTACCCATAGATTTCTGACCGTTTTGGAAGGCGATACTGTAGTTGAACCCAGCTGCATGGTGATGTTGTGTTCAACAGCAGGGTTGGCTGGAAAGACAAGGAGTTCGGTCTTGGCTGGGTTGAGTTGCTGGTGGTGTTCCTTCATCCAGGCCGAGATGTCTGTCAGACAGGCAGTGATTCGAGCAGTCACTGGTGTCATTTGGCTGAAAAGACAAGTAGAGTTGCGTGTCGTCAGCGTAGCAGTGGTAAGAGAAACCATGTGACTGAATGATGGGTCCCAGTGATGCTGTGTATATGGAGAAGAGAAGTGGTCAAAGCACTGATCCCTGAGGTACCCCAGAAAGTAATTGATGTGGCTTGGATACCTCACCTCTCCAGGCTACCTTGCAGGACCTATCTGAGAGATAGGAGGTCAACCAGTCAAGCACAGTTCCTCTGATGCCCAGAGTAGAGAGGGTGGAGAGAAGGATCTGATGTTTGACTGTGTCAAAGGCTGCAGAAAGGTCCAGCAGAATCAGAATGGATGATTTGGATTCAGCTTTCACCTGTCTCAGTGACTCTGTGACAGACAGCAGGGAAGTCTCGGTGGAGTGTCCACTTTTGAAGGCTGACTGATTGTAATCCAGCAGCTTGTTCTTGTAGATTGAAAACTGCCCTTTCAAGTCTTTTTGCCATGAATGGGATGAGAGAGACTGGTCTGTAGTGTTCTATCTTTGTGGGGTTAAGTGCAGGTTTTTTCAGCAGTGGGGTTACTGTTTAAACGTAGTGGGAAAAGTGCCTGTAAGTAGAGACGTGTTAATTATGTGTGTGAGTGCAGGTAGGATGGACTGAGAAAAGATGTGATGGAATGGGGTCAAGGGAACAGTTGGTGGGGTGGTTGGAGAGGAGGAGTTTTGAGACCTCAGTGTCAGTCAGAGGAGAGAAAATAGAGAAAGAATGGTTGCATACAGGAGCCAGGGGTTTGACTGGGTGTGCTGCAGTGAATGTATTGCTGATGGTTGTAACCTTATTTGTAAAACAATTCACATTTACAAAATCATCCACCATTCTATACAATTAGAAAGCTGATCTTCATGCAAACCATCGCAGTTATCTTAAGCTGCTGGAATAATTTCTCGTCTTCTAAATATTCACAAACTCCACTTGTGAAAAGACTTGCGATGTGAAGAAAGCTCCCTCTGAGAGTAATCTTCTCAAATAATCTGTCTGAAGTGGCAAATAATTTTCCACTTTATGTGAAGTTACCTTCTTAACACAGCAACAGTCAAGGTACCTTTAATCCTTTTGTAACATCCTTCTAATAGTCCTTTAGTAAATCCGATCGGCGTTCTGCTGCAAGCATCCCTCAGCGTTCTTCATGAACAGTTTCTGACTTGTTTTGTGTAGTAGCAATAATCCTTCATTATTGTCTTGTTATTCTCTTGGGCAAAAAACTGACTCGGGTCTTCATTCAAGGTTCAATCGTGAAATTCTAACATAAGAACAATTAAAAGAAACAAAAATCTTCATACTGGAGTGGTGGTGGCGTAGAATCAGAATGTCGCTGGTTCGATTCCCACAGCCACCACCATCTACAGTACATACTGTAGATAACATAAACCTAAACTAATTTAAATATCTACTCAAACATTTATGCCTTTAGTGTTACATTTTAATTATTCAAATTATGGCTCTTACAAGGGGATCAAGCCTGAAGGTCTAGAAATCTTTTGTATTTGTTAGGATTTTTTAGGGGTTCAAGTGCTGAAATCCTATTGTAATTGCCAAGATTTTTATTATTGTTATTATTTTAGGGGTTCAAGCCTGAAGGGCTAGAAACCTATTGTTTTTGTTAGGATTTTTATTATTTTTAGGGGTTCAAGCACTTAGCTCTGAAACCCTATTGTTATTCTTAAGATTTTTTGTGGTTCAAGCCCGAAGGCCACTCCTTCGGGCTTGAAAGCTTGATTAAAAGAAATACAAAATTCTGCCATCTTGCATTATTCATAAAACCTACTTTTGCGAACTAGTCCTAGGTTTTTCGTCCGATCGGGACCAAACCAGTGCCAAACAATTCTATGGGGTCTCAATATCAAAAGTTATCAAAACAAATTTAACTTTCGACTCGAGCTAGCTACGGTATGCGAAAATATCAGAAGTTGGAGTGGCCAATTTGATATAAATGGCTATAACTCTTGAAGGAAATTAGATATCTTCACCCAATTTGGCATGCTTATGTAAGAGGTCAATCACAGTTTTGCCACATGGTGGTGCTGTAATACAAAAAACATGAAATTGGCTGTAACTACACAACCGTTAGTCTGAGTTCAAAATCGGCATGCAGTGTCTTTGTCCTAGGTGCCAAGGTGCCTAACCCCATGTCTATGAGGACATTGGCGTATCTAAAAAAACATGGCCGCCATTGGCCAATGAAGTTTGAGCACCTATTAGACAAGGTTAACGGAGGCCGATCGGCACAAAACTCGGTGGGCTTGTTTGACTCTTGGCCCTAGACATCTGTGAGAAATTTGAAAGAAATCGGACACCAAGTAGCACTAACAAGTTTTAATAATACCTTTTTACGCATGTGCTTAAATGCCTTAAACCGCTTGAACCCGTTAATTGCTGCTTGCAGCTATATTTATTATTATTATTATGATAATAAGGGTTCATGCGCTGGAGTGGTGGTGGCGTAGTGGGCTAAAGCACATAACTAGTAATCAGAAGGTTGCTGGTTCAATTGTGTCATTCAATTGTGTCATTGAGCATGGCAGTTAACTCCAGGTTGCTCCGGGGGGATTGTCCCTGTAATAAGTGCACTATAAGTCACTTTGGATAAAAGCGTCTGCCAAATGCATAAATATAAATGAAACCCTATTGTTATTGTTAAGATTTTCTTATTATTTTTCTTATTATCATATTATTATTCCGCCATAAAACTGATCGGGCAGAGCAGATGTCAGATGGTAGTAGTATTGCTCACTACTCAGAAGTTACTTTATAGACACCCGGTAGCGGTGGTAGAAACAAATGGATTTATTTCAGATTATGTTAATCTGGATAGGGGCACCTGGCAGGGTTGACCTCTTTCCTTATTATTGTTCTGTCTTGCCCTGGAATCAGTAGCAGCTGCAATAAGGAGGGTAGATGATTTTATAGGGGTCGTGGTGGGAAGTATGGCACATAAACTTTTGCTTTACACAGATGATATTTTATTATTCGTCTCAGACCCCACTACATCCATGCCTTGCCTCTACAGTATTATTAATTCATTTTCTAGTTCTCAGGATACAGAGTCAATTGGTCTATATCCGAAGATGTGGTTCTGACAGTGTACTGCCCAGCGACACCCAAGCTCAGCCGGGCATCTTCTAGTGGCCCAAACAGGGCATTAGTATTTGGGCATTTTATTCCCAGAAAATGTTGTCCGATTTAGTTAGTTCATTTTAATCCCTTAATAAAAAGGTTTTCAAGCTATGTGGGCAGGCAGGCTTCATTATATTTATCTATGATTGGGAAGGTTAATGTTATTAAAATGAATTGCATTCCAAAATTCAACTACCTGCTACAGTCTCTCCCTGTAGATGTCCCCTCTTATTTCAAGCAATTTGATAGCGTAGTGATGTAATTCATTTGGAACAGTAAGCGTCCTAGATTACATTTCAATAAGTTACTTAAGCCGATGCACAAAGTTTGGCTAGGCCTACTCATAAAATTGTTTAAATACATTTTTGTTCACCGACAGGTTTGTGGAGATCGCCGACAAAAGCCTGAAATTGTAGGCAAATCGGAGCTTGCTCCCGTGAGCAACAAACACAATGTATGAACCATCAAAGACGCGATTTGAGAGAAGTGATGTCGAGATATCTAGGATGTTAAATATCTGGACCTGTCTGCGATTCCAAATGGTGCAATATGACATATGTTTTGACTGAATACAACTGCAGCGTTGAACTACAGCCAATGCGAGAGCAAGAAAGGGGAAGTTTCAGTGGGAGGAGTCGTGATGTACCTGAAACAGAACATCAGATAGCATGCGGTATCAAGAAACTCTAATTGGACTGAAGAAATGGACGAAAAATTTGTGGAAAATTGGCAGGGGCACCAGTGCCTATTTGATGTTTCATCTGAACTGTACCACAACCAGGTAGAGAAAGAGAAGAGTTGGAGAGAAATTGCCAATTCTCTTGGACAGTCAGGTCAGAAAATAGGTATATTTTTAGAAGGAACTTTTTCATATTGTAACCAATAAAATATATGATGCCTTTAGGTGATACACATCATATTCTGAAATGCATAACACATGATCATGCATTTGTTTCCGTATCTCATATAACTTCTCACGTGTACTCTGCTGGGAAATGTAATTTGGAGTCCAGGAAGAGTCGTTGAGGATTTATCAATAATGAAATGTTTTGTAATGTGTTCACCCCTGTAGCCGATTCCTCATGTAATTTGAAAACGCTACGACTTGCATGACAAGACAGACAGTTGTGTAATATGAACGGTACCACAATCTGACGTCTTTGAAAGTCATGTAGTGTGCAGGAGGCATTAGTGTCTGGAACAGTTAGTGTTCAACAGCCGGCTGTAAATGCAAGGGCTTTAAAACCCAGCTGACGGTCATACCTGTATATGCGCTGAACTGAATGAACACAAGCAATAATCTACCATGGCCAGCGCCCATTGCTTTTCATTACAGAGACAGACTACTGGCAAACATATTTTATTTGTGAAGTGAAACTTCAAGAAAAGATCAGGGACTTGGGACAATACGTAATTAATTTATTATCTCTGTATTGGGAAAACAAGAGTGTATCTGATTTGTTTCCCATGTGTCTTCAGTTTGAACTACCAGGTCAGATTTTATGTGATTTTTACATCAATATAACTCAACATTTGTCATTTGCACACTTGATTTCCAGCATAAAGTGCATTTAATAAATATTCAGCCCCTAACCATTATTTCACACAAAGGATTTGCACAACCTGAGATTGAGTAATTCAAATGTTTTTTATTTATTTGTGAATCACTGAACTCTACAACAGTGCAGCCCATAAAATAAAAAAGGAAGCATTAAATAATAATAATAAAAACAATGACCAAAATGTCAAGAATTAATAAGTATTCAACCAAAACTTTATTACTTGGCTAAATCACCTTTAGCATCTATTATAGCCATCAGTCTTTTTGGAATAAAACACAATGGAGCAATAATAGCCCATCCCTTGTACCAAGTTAGTTGGGGATCGATGATGAACAGCAATTTTAAGGTCTCTCCTCAGATGTTCAATAGGGTTGAGATCAGGACTCTGACTGGGCAACTCAAGGACATCAAATTTCTTCATTTTAAAAGTCACCTTGAATTCAAAATTCACAATTCTTATTTTCTTATTGGATGTTGCTGGTTTTGTTATAAACGATTTATCTGTGCACATTATTTAAAAACAATACAAATTTGCCCTCTTAATCTTTAAAGAAATCATGTTTGTGTTGCAACGACAAGTGGCTGTTTTTTATTTCATATTGTTTTGAGAAGCAACGTTTGAGTAAGTTGATTCATTATGTATGGTGTATTGTGATTCAAAACATGTAACATGGATATATTGTTTTATTTGAGTTTCAGTGTTTGATATGAGCTAAATTTTAAATTTCATAAGAAATCAGATTTTAACAGAAAATCAGATTTGGGTCACATTCAGCTGCAGTGTGAACGTCGTCTATGTGAGATCTATCTGATGATCCGGGCTGAACTCAGACATCTGGTCTCAGACATCTGCTGGAGCTCTTCAGATGGATTTTAGTGGACGTGTTTCTCATGGATGTTGTTGCTGCGCTCATGTCTGACAATCTCATCACTCTCTTCACAAGATCACTTTTCTCTACAATGAACTCCTGTAAACATATATATATATATATATATATATATTTATATATAAAAACATGTTCTTCATTCAAGAAAGTTCTTCATAAGTTAATCATCAGTGTGAATGTGAATTATTTTGTTATTAACAGTTTTTATTGTTTCCATTTATAATACAAACAAACAAATACGGAATCAGTTATATACATTACACAATTTTCAAAGGCTCTCAACACTCCACTCTCATATAGGTCACTTATTATCATATAGGGGACTTATTAATACATAATTGTGGGTTCAGCCCTATGCTCGAGGCAACATTTAAATAAATGTCTAATTAAACACTCTGGACACTTTGTACCATTACACGTGCAAATGTGAGATAATGGGGTGTAATTTAACTTCTCCGGTTAGTTTAATAGAAAGGCTTTGCAATGGTAAAATAGGGGCAAGAACTTCCTGTTCAATACGAAACAAGGGAGGGGCTCTTTCAGGTGGAAGCAACCAATGAGCCAAATGTCTGAGACTGAATGCATAATAATAAAACAAAATCTTGGTTAGGCCTAGCCCACCTTTGTCAATATGCCTATATAACTTGTTAAAATGTAATCTGGGATGCTTACCGTTCCAAATGAAGGAATTCACCATGCTATCAAATTGCCTGAAATAAGAGAAGGGGACATCTACAGGGAGAGATTGTAGCAGGTAGTTGAATTTTGGAATACAATTCATTTTAATAACATTAACCTTCCCAATCATAGATAAATGGAATGAAGCCCACCTGCTCACATCGCTTGAAAACCTTTTTATTAAGGGGTCAAGATTGGCCGCAACCTACCGTCTTTCTTTGGCACGATGAAGTAAGGGCTGTAGATCCCTTTCACCATCTCGGCTGGAGGGACAGGCTCTATCGCGCCCTTGCGAAGAAGGATTGCAATCTCCGCATGCAGGGTGGCGGCGTTCTCGCCCTGCACGGAAGTGAAGCAGATGGTGCTGAACCGGGGTGGGCGCCTGGCAAACTGAATCGTGTAGCCAAGTCGGATGGTCCTGGCCAGCCACCACGACAGTTGGAAAGCATTAGCCACACGTCCAAGCTCCAGGCGAGGGGCACTAAGGGGACGATCATGTCTGATGTACCTGGGGCTGGGGCCTTGTGGCAGGGGGAGCAGGCGACGTTGCGTCGAGGAGCGTTGCTTCGACCCAAAGCAGCTGTGCTGAGGGGGGAGTTCAAAGTGCTTACCTTGCTGCTAAACTGGCACAGGCTGCCATTGGTCGAATAGGTGGTGCGATGGACTGTAGGTTGGATTTGGATCCCCCATAAAAGCTATAGAATTTACATAAATATAAAGCTATTCTCCATTACTCTCGGAAGGCAGGGATAAGGGGTCAAAGGCACTGTATGGACACCACCAGAGGTGGTCTCGAGTTATAACAGGCAAACGGGGGGATGTCCACCAGTGTCCTAGTGTCCACTCCCCATATGCTCCATTATAAGTGGCCACAGAGTGTCATTTTGTCCCCTTACCTACTAGTCTTCCCAATGGTCTTCATCACATCCATGAAGTGCCTACAGTGCTCCTTTCAACACTAAACTTCACCATAGTCTTCCTCACATCCACAGAATGCCTATTTGTCCCCTTACCTACTAAATAACACTTTTGCATGCCAGAGCCCCAGGGGTGCCGTCTGATGCCCAACGTTGCCACAATTTGTGACAGACGGTGCTTGGGCATCCCCCAAATCCCCCGTTTTTGGTCATTTATGGCATTTAATATTTTTTGGCTGGTTTTTACTCGATTTTGCCCCAAACCACATGGTAGGTGACCGCTGTGCCCGCCCAGTGTCCTTTAAACCCATTCCATTGACTTTTGCCCAAAACAGTACCGAAAAGGCCACCCCCCTTAGAATGTTGTCGAGGGGCTCTCGAGGTGTCACCGTGTAAAAAATGTTGCCAAATTATGCCCTTTATTGAACTGAAAGTTTGATAAATACCACTATTTGACTGTTCTGGGTGTAAAACAAGTGGTTTAGTTTTGGGGTCTATATGACCCCCCCCGGACGCAATCCCAGGGTACATCCCACATTCAATCTATTTTTAATTCAATTAGGCTTTCTGTGGACAGAGTGTTTTTTTTTTTTGGCAAATTATGCACTTTATTGAACGGAAAGTTTGATAAATACCACTGTGACAGAGCGGAGGGCGGGGCCGGGTCGTGATTATACACACCCGGTCCCTTATCAGGCTAATTAAGCCTCTGAGAGGGATAAAGGCCAATGGCAGACGGTGGTGTGACGAGAGAGAGATAGTTAATGTGTTTGTGTTGTTTGTTTAAGTTTATTATTAAAATATTATTTATATTATCAAGCCGGTTCTCGCCTCCTCCTTCCCATTGAACTCCCTTTACAACCACAATTTGACAGTTCTGGGTGTAAAACAAATGGTTTAGTTGAGAAAAGTCAGCTAGTTAGCTCAGAAGCAATGTTTTTGCTGAGTCATATAGTAAGTGCCCACCTGCAAGTTAATTGACAAGCTCCACGTAGGCTGTCTGTGGACACGTGTTTTTTTTTCATACAAAATATAAATGTTTGTGAATTTAAATTACATAAATGTCTTAAATGGTGTGTCCTGAGCATTGTACATGTGGTTTTGTCAATAAATATGAATGAGTGAATTAAAGGTCTCTTGTTAATACGTTGCCCATGTAATACCTAACTGTCACCCATTGAATAAGTCACAGATGGGCACTTCCTGTGTTATTGCTTAGTCATGTAGGAAGTGCCCATCTGGGCCAAAATAGGTGGCGAGTGGGATGTCTATAATAAAGATGTAACAGGGCCTTGAAATTCAGAATGGTGGTAGTCAAGGGCTCCCTCGATCCTGCCACAGGGTTCTGAAGTCCTAGATGCTTTCTAGATATATATTTTTCTGCTCAATACTCTAATCCTAGCCCTGTCTGACAAAGGTTCTGTCTGGCTATGTGAGCAAGATGGCTGTGGGGGAGATTCTAGAATAAAATGCTAAGAAAATGTTCTCTTTGTTCTAGAGACCTGTCCTCTATATATAACATTTGGAGGCATCCACACAACCAGCATGCAAAGTCCGGGGTCCATCGGACCTCAGGGTGCGAGATGGGAAGGAGTTACACGTGCAACTTCTTCCATTCATTTACATAGGCTTTTCGTGTACAGCACCTAGAAAGGTTAAATTGTCCCAAAATTGACAAATATGTCTCACCACGGTGCCCTGTGTCAGTGTCTAGAGTTCTGCAGCCCTACAACCTTTTTTAATACTTAATTGGCCCAAAAAGGGACAGTGTGCACGGTCTGCTTACGTGGATTTTGCATTGTTTAAGTGGGACATCTATAAAAGGGGGTTCCAAAGGTCACAGGACCTTGAAATTTGAGATCCTCAACTGTCAGTGGCCCCTTTTTGGGGTCTCTAGATCCTTCCTTAGTGTAAATACCAACCCTAGCCCTAGTTGTCTCTAATCTAATTCAAGAGGCTCTGTTAAGTTTTGTGCAAGAGGCCTGTGTAATAGAATCTTGCATAAACTCTAAAAAATGATTTTCCTCTTTTCTAGAGCCTTGTGCTCTTGATATGTCTTTCGAGGGAGATCGAGCTTCCACTGTGTGAAATTTGAGATCCGTGGGACCTCTGGTCACTCTGCCAGGGTGCATCCCACAAGCAATTTATTAAATTTATTTCTATAGGTGTTTTGTGGACATCCCTCAGAAAGCTCCAAATTACTCCAATTTGAAATAAATAGCTTCTCAGGGGCCCCTTAGACAGTTTGCAAAGTTTGAAGACTGCGTGATATTGGGCCTCATGTATTCAGATACAAGACAACAAATCCCAAGAAGCCTTGCTCACTTTACAACTGTGTGAAATTCCAAAGGATCGAACTCTCAAATCCTAATGGATGAGGCACTCAACCGAACGCCCCTCAACCATGATGTCATCGGTAGTATAAATACCTTGGAGGTCCTTCTGAGCATTGCTTCCAGCGACTTTGTGTGGTGTATGTAGACGCAGCTCATCGCTGCTCTCAGGTCTAGCCTCGTTGCACAAGGAAATAACGTATGACTTGAAACTGTGGCCATACAATCTCCATCTTGCCTGGACGACTCTGTGTTCCACCGAACACTAACGGATCCGAAGGAGACAGCCGAGCAATCCGCATCTAAATCCGTTTGCCTGCAGAAATGAAGAAAGAAGATTTCTCTTCCACCTTCAATCGAGTCTACGTCACTGATTTCTCCGCCAGCCCGCCAAGAATCAGTAGCTGTACCACCCACCGACAGAGTGAGGAAACGGCCTCCCGTCATCACCCAAGCCTTGAGGAACCGAGTCGGAGTCAAACGATGGATGAACACACATTCTACTCGCATCCTCACATGGTTCAAGTAAGAGGTTACGTCTGGGGAGAGATGAAATATTATAGTGTGTGTTATTCTTGTGTATCAAAGTTATTGCTTGTACAGTTTACGGATCACCGAGTCCGCTCATTGCTGTTAATAATACTTAAGGTATTACTGTAACATACTGTTATCACAAACGAGATTAGCTGTGTTGTACTCCAACCACATTGGACTTATCCATTAAAGGACCAAAGACCGCGGGAAGGGTTACGAGCTGTTCACCACGTCTCTGAGTGATAAACCAACAGTTGCCTTCTCTCCCACGATCACGAAACCGGCTATGGCGTCGCCACTTTATTCTCTCTCTCTGTCGTACTAACCGCACATACACGCGACAAGTTCTCGAACAAGCGGCGACATGGAGTAAACGTGCAGACGCCATTAACTGGCTTCTCTCCACCCACATTCGCGGTCATACTCTCTGGCTGGAAATCTCACGTGATGTACTCTCCATGAGAGTCACGTCTGCCATTTTGTGTGCATCACTCCACACACACACACACACACACACACACACACACACACACACACACACACACATGTTGTGTTTCCATGTTTTATGGGGACTTTCCATAGACATAATGGTTTTTATACTGTACAAACTTTATATTCTATCCCCTAAACCTAACCCTACCCCTAAACCTAACCCTCACAGAAAATTTTCTGCATTTTTACATTTTCAAATAACATAATTTAGTATGATTTAAAAGCTGTTTTCCTCATGGGGACCGACAAAATGTCCCCACAAGGTCAAACATTTCGGGTTTTACTATCCTTATGGGGACATTTGGTCCCCACAAAGTGATAAATACACGCTCACACACACACACACACACACACACACACACACACACACACACACACACACACACACACACACACACACACACACACACGTGCGCACCTTCCTCACGTGTTATATGCTTATTTTTGGTTACTATATCTAATCATGTCACTGTTTAGTTTGTAGTTGTAAGTCAGAAGTTTATTGACTGCATTGTATTGATTATTAATTGATATTACTGCATAAATACATTTTGTTATATTTCAAAGTTAATTGTTTTGGTTAGCATACACATGTGTTTTTAAACCTTTATTTAACCAGGAGAAAATCCTCACTGAGATTAAAATCTCTTTTACAGGAGTGTCCTGGCCAAGATAGGCAGCCTAATTATTCAAACAAATATACACACATATAACAATAAAACACTACAACACACAATACAGTAGGATTAAAAGTACAACCTCAGAAGCAGTTGCAAATCATTAAATCTTTCTCTAGCGCTTAAGTGTTCTGAAATTGCTGAAAGGCACCAAATGATTCAGCCTCAATGTCATCTGTAGAGAGTTCCATTCTGAAGGTGCAGCATAGTTAAAAGCAGTTTTGCCTATATTAGTTCTGATGCGAGGTACATGCAGATTGTGAGAACTGTGAGCGCAGTGAATAGTTACCTAATACTTTTTTCTTAAGCATACAACAAAGATAAGATGGTAAGACCCCCAAAATTGCTTTATATATCAATAAGTACCAGTGCATTTTCCTTCGTACAGCAAGAGAAGACAAACAAACTCTATTATATAATGCACAATGATGTGTAGAAAATGTGCAGTTCGTGATAAATCTTAAGGCACCATGGTACACAGCATCTAGGGAGGCAAGAATATGAGAAGGAGCATGCTGATACACTACATCCCCATAATCAAGAACTGGCAAGAAAGTCGCAAACACAAGCTTCTTCCTTGCAATAAGTGAGAAGCAAGACCTATTTCTAAAATAAAATCCCAACTTCTTTAATTTTTGTTTCAAGTAATTAATGTGTGAAATGAATTTTAATGTGCCATCAATTATAATGCCCAGGTATTTATACTCTGACACTAATGTAATCGGTTTTCCTTCTAAAGTTCGAAGAACACTAGAACTATCTAAAGATTTTCTAGAATTGGAGAACCACATGAATTTTGTTTTCTCAACATTTAAGACCAGCTTTAAAATAAAAAACCTTGACTGAATGATATCAAATACTGATTGTAAGTCTCTCAAAGCTTCTTGTTTTGTAGGAGCAGCGCAATAGATGACAGTGTCATCTGTATAAAAATGAAACCTTGCTTTATCAATATTTACATCAAGACAGTTTATATATATATAGTGAATAATAATGGCCCCAATACAGATCCTTGGGGAACTCCCTTAGCCACTTCTTTTAAGTCAGATTTGATACCTTGCACCTGCACACATTGGGTTCTTCCCTTTAAATACGTCTTAAACCACGAGACTACATTAACTGACAACCCTACACTTCTAAGTCTTTCCAACAATATGTCATGGTCCACAGTGTCAAACGCTTTAGATAAATCAATAAAAAGGCATGCACAGTGTTGTTTTTCATCTAAGGACCCAACAAGGTCATTTACAACTTTCAGGACAGCCGTTATAGTGCTGTGTTTTTTACGAAATCCCGATTGGTTGATAGTCAACAGCTTATGCATCTGTAAATACTGTGTCAGTTGGTCACTGATAATTCTTTGAAAAAGTTTTGATAAAATACAAAGCTTTGAAATCGGTCTATAGTTATCTAGTGAACTAGAGTCACCCCCTTTCAACAAAGGAACCACGAATGCAGACTTCCAGATCTGTGGAATTTTATTAGTTGTTAAAGAAAGATTGAACAAATGCGTCAATGGCGGTGAGATAATATCAGCCGCTATTTTTAAAAACAATGGTTCAATAAGATCAGGACCTGATGATTTGTTTACATCTAGATCTTTTAGTACAGAGCAAACATCAGAAGGGTTAATATGATTAAAAACAAACTCTGTTGTCCATAAATTATGCTCTGCATTAAGGAATTCAGAATTTACATTATAATTATTAATCTGAGACTCTGATCCAATAAAGTGACTATTAAAACAATTGAGCATTTGTAGTTTATCTACTATTTTAGTGAAATCCTTTGTTATACAAGGGGGAAGACCTGAAACAAATCTATTACCAGTTAAAAGCTTCACACTTTTCCAAAACTTACTGATATTTACTGAGGCTTTATCAAGAAAATACTCTGCTTTTGCCTTTCTGATTGTAACTGTACATTTGTTGCGAAGCTGTTTAAAATACAACCAATCAGGATTTAAATTGGTTTGTCTGGCCCTAGCCCATGCAGCATCTCGCTCGTGAATAAGGTCAGACAATGTGGTTGAAAACCATGGGTTATCCCGGCATTTGACTCTGTATTTTTTAATGATCAAAATAAAATTATCATAAAAATATTTCCATGCACTTTCAATGTCCAGGATTGACATAGTTATATTCCAATCAACCTGAGCAAGATCATCTAAAAAACCCTGTTTATTGAAGTGTTTCATAGAGCGCTTGGTGATAATTCGTGGTTTCTGCTTGGGTAATTTAGTATCTCTAGCTACCGCAACAACACAATGATCACTAATATCATTTGCAAACACGGAAGCTAAAGAATAGTTATGAGGGGCATTTGTGAGAACAAGATCCAATAATGTGGATTTTTCAGGGAATTTTAAATTAGGTCTGGTAGGTGAATCCACCAGTTGAAAAAAATTATAAGTGTCGCAAAACGCTTTAAAATCATCAGATACATGGTGCATCCAGTTCAAATTAAGATCACCCATTAATAGTAATTCTTTATAATTCAAGGAAGCCAGAGAATGCTTCAAAGAAGATAAAGCATCGCTGGTAGCTAATGGAGGTCTATAACAACCAACTATTGTGAATTGACATGTCTTTGAAACAGTCAAATTAAGAGCTAGAAGTTCATGCTGTTTAACTATTGATTCAGAGAGTAGCATGGTAGTCTCATAGCACTCTTTAACGTAAATTGTAATCCCCCCACCCCTTTTTGATCTGTCAGCTCTAAAAACGTTATAACCAGTAATACTGATCTCTTTATCTAAAATAGTTTTGTTAAGCCAAGATTCGGATAATACTATAACATCCGCGTTTGTGTTTCTTGCCCAGATATGAACCATGTCTAATTTAGGCAGCAAACTACGGATGTTAATATGGATAAAACCCAATCCTGACCTAGATTTTAGTTCGGTTGGGGTAGTAAAAGTTGAGGCACGTGTATTATATGGCCCTGGGTTTGGCAGTACGTTCCCAGACATTAGTAACATAAGAACTATGAATCTCTTTCGTCTAGCTGTTTTGTTTACTACATAATTTCTTTTAGTGGGACCCACACTGGAAGAATAATTAATACAGTAGTTTGCTTCCTTAGTTAAAGCACACCTAATCAAATCTGCATATATAAAAGTTAAAGGAAACAACATGAACTGATTTTGTTTAGAGGGAACAATGTTTGTAAACAGTCCACTGCATGTCCAGCCGTCGACATGTACAAATGGTGAATTGCACGTAAACGATGAGTCATAAACAGACCTACTGTCTCCGATGTAAACTTGACTAGGCAAACTGAAGAGTAGACCCGCTAAGAGCGTGCATGCAGTTGATAAACGCCACATTGTCCTCAGGAGACCCCAGCCGTAGAACTCTGGTAACCCCATAGAACGAGGCAACGCGTACTGAGAATCCTCCGCAACACAGATCCTCCGTCGGCAGACAACACTGCAAACTTGAGCCGCCAAACTGATGAAAATACCACCACAGCTAGGCAACCGCAGACAAGTCCTTGCAAAGGGACACGAGGAGAAAAGTGGCGAGGCGCTGCCGCTGCTGAAGTTCAAACCGTGCACGCCTACAGCGAGACACAGATCTCCCCCGGACCAGGCCCAAGATCCGATGCTCGACCGTCACGAAGTCACATGACGCTGCTCACAAACAAGTCCACGCTTACAGGCACAACAACACTGCTACAACATGGGCTGCCATCTTGGACAATGAATATAATGACGAGTTGAATAGAGCACAGTAGGGAGGGAATACAGTGTTAAAATCTGGCTGAGGATGCCAGTGCCTGGATTCAAGCCTTAACTCTTTCCCCGCCAAACACGGAATTTTCCGTGTTTCCGTGTTTTAGGTGTTATACGGTAAGGAAGACCCCTGCGCATGTTTTGAAAGAGTACGCAACTCTTTGATCAAAGAAACAGACAGCGATCGTCTCAAACATGAAGAAGTGGAGTATTGAGATGCTCAAAATATCAGACATAAACATGCCTTTTTCTCAGCTTTTTGTCTGAAATGTTGTTTTTGACAAAACCTACCTCTGTTCAAGTCGCAATAAAAAAAGAACAAATGAAGATAAAATAAAATCGTTTTTTTTTTGCCTAAAAGCAGAGGATCAGATCTTTATTGTGATATATAGCATCTTCATATATTCATGGAAGAAAATATCTGCGGGCCATTAAAGTTTAGCGAAAATCGTCAAAAACCCTGGCGGTGGCTGGCAACTTTTTTTTAAAAACGCTGGCGGGGAAAGAGTTAATTGTTCCCTTTTGAAAATGTATATTCTCCAGACGTCGATTTTCCAAAGAGAACAATCTAATATTGAGATACTGTTATACTGTTTGGTTATTAGTCCCTGATTCCAGGGTGGTGCTATTGATTTTGATAACTGACAATTACCTTTGATTATTGTTGAATTTGAAGGATCAATAAGCTAGTGTTAATTCTAATCAATGTTCCATTAATTTGAATAATTAATGATTATCTTTGATAATAATTAATATTCTATTGAATTTGATAATTTATGGTGTCTTTGATGATTGTTGATTTAAAGGATTATAAAGCTATGATAATTATTCATTAATCATTCATTTTCTAATAACCAAACCCGCTCCTAAACATAGAGCCCTACAGTGAGTTTGTTAAGTGCTTAATTGGTTGACTAGTGAATGAAAAGTGACAGTTATTTTTTTCTAGAATATTTTTCTTGATTTTGTTTAAGTAGTTCCCAAACTCCAAGGGTCAAGAATTTTTTATATGTTGTTTATAATGGCCCTACGATGAAGTATTCAAAGCCCCCAGGTCTTAGCATCAAAGTTAAGGTTATTCTCAACATTTCACACAGGAAGTGCCCACATGCAATCTATTTCAAGGCCGACAAATAGGTGGTCCGTGGACAGTCATTTTTTTTTATAATTGTGGGTTATATAAATGTCTTCAATGTGGTGTAATTCCAAAAATCATCCTAATAACTATAAATGATCTTATAAATGTACTGGTGCATTTAGGCCTCTCTGTCTCATAGGCTTCTAAAAGACTTTTTTGCATCCTAGTCTGTTGTCCTCTAAGTATGTCGATAAGGGCTACTCGACGTGTCAGTGTGTGAAATTTGGGGTGTGTGGGACCTCTGGGCACTCTGCCAGGGCATATCCAATGAGCAACTTATTCAATTCATTTCTATAGGTGTTTACTGGACACCCCTCAGAAAGCTCCAAATGACTCCAATATTAAATCTATAGCTTCTCAGGGTCCCCTTTGACAGTGAGCAAAGTTTGAAGTCTGAATGAGTCCGTTAAGTGCTTAATTGGCTGACACATGTTTTTATGCAAAGTTATGAATTTTTATGAGTTTTAAATGGCATAAATATGTTAAATGGTGTGTCCAAAGTGTTATAAAATGTTTGTTTTTAAAAATATGCACCTAAATAATAAATATGTCATGAAAAATGTATTGTCTACAGACCACCTATCTGAGGCCCATCAAATAAGTTGTACTTGGGAGACATAGCTAAAAAAAACTCTGTCCAAAACAGAGTCTGTGAACAGATGTTTTTATGATAAAATATGAATTTGAGTTTGTATACATATGTTAAATGGTGTGTCCTGAGCATTATAAATGTTGTTTTGTCAATAAATATAAATAAATGAAATAAATGTATCTTGTTAATGTATTGTCCACATACTACCTAACTGGGGCCCATTGAATAAGTTACAGGTGGGCACTTCCTGTTTTATTACAGTCATGCCCACATGCAACTTATTTGACAGGCTCCACATAGGCAGTCTGTGGACAGATGTTTTTATGCAAGTTGTAGGTGTTTTTGACAATCAAGTCATTGCAAAATATACTACGTTGTGTCCAGAGTGTTATACAAATGATTTTATTTAAAAATGTGCACCTAAATAATAAATACGTCTTGAAAATTAATTGTCCAGAGACCACCTATCTGAGGCCCATCAAATAAGATGATCTGTGAATGTATTGTCCACGTACTACCTAACTGGGGCCCATTGAATAAGTTACAGGTGGGCACTTCCTGTTTTATTGATTAGTCAATCCCACATGCAACTTATTTGACAGGCTCCACATAGGCTGTCTGTGGATAGACATTTTTAATGGAGAAATATGCATTTTATGAGTTTTAAATTGCATACATATGTTAAATGGTGTGTCCAGAGTGTTATACAAATGGTTTTATTTAAAAATATGCACCTAAATAATAAATATGCCTTGAAAATGGATTGTCCAGAGACCACCTATCTGACGGCCATCAGATTAGTTGTACTTGGGATACCATAGCTAAAAAACTGTCTAAAACAACATCCCGCCTGCAACTTATTTGACAGGCTCCAGATCAGCTGTCTGTGAACAGACGTTTTTATGCAAAAATATGAATCTTTATGAGTTTAAAATTGCGTACATATGTTAAATGGTGTGTCCAGAGTGTTTTACAAATGGTTTTATTAAAAAATGTGTACATAAATAATAAATATGCCTTGAAAATGGATTGTCCAGAGACCACTTATTTGAGTCCCATCCAATAAGTTGTACTTTGGAGACCATAGCTAAAAAAGTCCAAAACAGCATCCCACCTGCAACAGATTATACAGGCTCCATGTAGGCAGTGTTCTTTTAAAGGACAGTGTTCTTTTAAACTCCATAATTATTTAATCTAATAAAAAACCTATTTAGGTGGCTCTGCACTTCATCCATCATAACTTCAAAATTCCTCTGTCCATGAAGAGCATACTTTTTAATAGGATAGGTTGTACATGGGATGTCCAAATCTCAGCTTCTGCATAACATAGGAGGCTTCTGCATAACATTTAGGTGGCTCTGCACTTCATCCATCATAACTTCAAAATTCCTCTGTCCATGAAGAGCATACTTTTTAATAGGATAGGTTGTACATGGGATGTCCAAATCTCAGCTTCTGCATAACATAGGAGGCTGAAACTTCTATTTCTATTTCTATGCTTGTCACATCATCGTCTATTCATGGTGCAAATATGAAGAAGATTAGAGAAAGTCTAAAATCTCGACCAAAAAAACTCAAGGGTTTGAGTCCTCTGACCTCGGGGGGCATTGGTTTCACTTAGGTGGAAAGGAGGCAGAATAGGCTGTTCATGGACAGCCCCGCCCCCTCCCGAACCCGCCCCCATGGTCAGCCAATTGAAGTCATTGGAGGGGTGGCCAATCCAAAAATAGGCAGTAAGGGGGTGGTCAGGGTGGTCCTCCGACCTCGGGGGTATTGGTGTCACTTAGGTGGTAAGGAGGCAGAATAGGAAAAATCATCTAGGGGGTATCTGTGCAGCATCCACGAAATGTGTCCACAGACTGCACTTTAGGCTGTTCAGACACCCACTGTGTGACTTCCTTCCCTTAGAACTGGTGGGCTGTTGGTGTGGCACGGCCAGGTGCACGGAGGCGGGGATGCTGCATTCACAGGGTCCTGGCTGTGGGTGAACGGAGTCCGGCGGCTGTGACAACGGCAGCTGTGGACATGATTACGTGACCCAGCCCGTTCAGGGTGCGGCAAACAAAAAGGAAAAGGAAACAAAAGATTTACCTCCCGGCCCTCCACCAGGGGATGGAGTGGTCTGGATACCAGCTCCGTAGCAGACGTCTCGCTCCCTGGGTCGTCCGTCTCAGGGGCGCTTAGGAGCCTTCCGGGTCCTCGTGCCGGCCCAGGAGATGTTGGGCATCAGCATCATACAAGGGGCTCTGCAGATACACCTTGGCCTAGTGTATCTGCAGGAGGGCCATGGCATGCAGGGCGGAGGCAGCCTGCCTGACTGCACGCACTGTGACCTTCGTTGCCCGGAGGGAGAGTTTGGTTACTGAGCGTAGTTCTTGCAACACATCAGGATCAGGACAACCCACATGCAGTTGTTTTAGTGCCTTGGCTTGGTGTATCTGCAGGAGGGCCATGGTATGCAGGGCGGAGGCAGCCTGTCCAGCAGTTCCGTAGGCGTTGGTCACCAGAGACAATGTATTCCTAAAGGCCCTGGAGGGGTGCGCTGGATGATCCCACCAGGTGGTAGCGTTCTGTGGGCACAGGTGCATCGCAACTGCCTTTTCAACCCGAGGGACCTCCCCGCCGTCGAGGGTAGTGAGAGAGGACAAACCCGGAAGTGTGTTTCAGGCAGCAAAAGTTGCCCTCCACAACCTTGTGAATTTGTCATGCACTTCCGGGAAGAAAGGAACAATGGGGGGGCATGGCCGTGAGTGGCGCCCCGAACCCAGGAACCAATGATCAAGCCACGAGTGTTCAGGGGAGGATGGAGGGTTCCAGTCCAACCTGATGCTCGCAGTGGCCCAGGCAAGCATCATGGTCAGCTCTGCGTCAGCCTCAGACTGGGTAGGCAGACCAGCTTTCAACCATTTGAAGAAGGAAAGCAACGACCGCAACATGGTCATATTCTGTCAATGAGAACATGAACCATCCACAAACGCTGCCTCAGTGTGAACGCTGCCCAGACACATGGCCGTAAGATGCAGAGAGATAACGACCGGATCCAGGAACCACACAAAGACGGAAAGGCATCTTTATAAAGACGCGTCTTTAAAAAGACATTCAATGTCAATATGTTTGCTCTAATAGAGAAAATATACTCTTTAGCAGAAATATATACACTTTTAGCACTGTTGAAGAGCCCAGGGGCGAAATCTGCACTTGTCGTGCAGAAGGAGAGAAAGCTACTGGAAATGCGTGTATATCCAACAGCATACGCTTCTTAAGAGGTGAATGGAACAGCAGTAGTATTCAACTCACTGATAGTACAACTGCTTGGCTCAGAAGAGAAAATCTGAATGGAGTGGGCATTCCAGCTCCTTTTTTACCCGTATGTCCGGGGGAGTGGCATGTAAATTCCACTCGCCAATTCTCATTGGCCTTTTCGAAAGAATGGTAGGTGTTCAGGGCTCTCAAGAGCAACCCCTAGTGTCACTAGAAGGGGAAACCAATATAACACTATTTTGTCATGGAGTTTTGGTTATTCAGGGCAAGACAGTCAGGAGGACAAAGCAAGGAAGAGAGAGTCTTTTTCTTCCATTCCCTCAGTGAAATCTGCTGGTGGTGAAATTTTTACCTCAGCCATTGATATTAACAATGCTTTTAAAGAATTCTATCTTGATCTCTATAGTTCCACATCTTTGTCTACTGATGAGGATATTACACATTTTGTGGAACCATTAGATCTCCCTAAACAGATGAAGAAAATGGTCTTGATTCTGATATAACCTTGGAGGAGCTTAGCGCGGTAATTCAGGCCTTGCCTACAGACAAGTCTCTGGGGCCAGATGGCTTTGCCACTTAATTTTTAGATCTTATGCTACAGAACTCTCCACTTTTGTTAGAAGTTTATACAGAATCATTAAAGAATGGAAAGCTTTTTGTTTGTGTGTTTGTTTGCTTTTTTATGTATATTTACTAGGGGTGCACCGAAATTTCGGCCGCCGAAAATTTTCAGCCGAAAGAGAAAAAAGGCCGAAAATATGAGCCAAAAATATATACCTCCTCGCCCCGCCCCTCAGTGCTCTGATTTCACTCTGGATCGATCTAGCCCTTATCACGGCGCTACCAAACAAAGGCCGATCATGTTAGCGGTGTGGAAATTCTTCAAAGTTTCTGATAAGGACATCACATTTGCGATCTGCAGTGTTTGTTCAGCAGAACTTTCAAGATATATATATATATACAGAGTACAGCAAGAGATTCTACAGGAAAGCGCCCCGATCCACAGCAGTGCCACAACTAGCACTGCTACACCACAACTTGAGACGTATCTAGCTGAACTACGCCAGAGGCTACAATCCCCTTGACTACGGTCGCATAAACAAAGACCGCTTTCCTTTGCTTGCGCGGATTGCGCACAGGTATTTATCTGCCCAAGCACCAGCACAGAGAGTGAGAGACTGTTCTGTGCAGAATCTCATGTTCTTGATGAGCTTTCTGACAGGACAGACTGTCAGAAAGTTTAGCAACTTTTGTTCTTGAAGAGAAACCGGTCACTTGTAGTTAAATAGAAAGCGGTCCAATTTGATGTGTATAGCAATTACATTACACTTGTTCTTCACTTGAGGATACATCAGTCATTTACAGTTGAGGTTGGATTTAGTTCAGTTACTGCGGTTTTGCACTGTTGTTTTGCACAATAATGTTCACTTAAAGTGTACATACGTTTACATAAACAGAATAGAGCACTGATCTATATATATAATTATATATTATAGTTATATATAGATCAGTGGAATAGAGGCCCTCTGCCATTCTGTGTTCTGCCTTTTTGTTTCAATTAAAATTTCTGTTGCATATTTAAACTTTTTCAAAGATGCTAGCTAAGTTCATTACTTGACTGCTGTTTTGCATATAATAGTTTTCTAAAACTTTACATTATTTGGATAATTGTTAATAAAATCTGTAAAATTTGATTTTTACAGAACTGAATGAAGAATAATATTTAATAATGTTTTAATATAGTTTTTGTCCAATATTGGTGTGTTACTTTCAATAAAAGTGTGATTTATTTTATTGGTTTGTAGTTTTTCAATTCAGATTCATTAAATTCATGAAATTAATGAAAAAGTATAATATTAATACAATTATACACAAAAAAAATCTTTTTTTTCTTCTTAAATAGGTAAAAAAAAAAAAAAAAAAAGTAAATTTCGGTTTCGGTTTTCGGCCAAGTGCATCCTGGATTTTCGGTTTCCGTTTCAGCCCAGAATTTTAATTTCGGTGCATCCCTAATATTTACTCGTGTGTGACCACAGGGATGTTTTTTGGGGTATCTTTTCTTTATTATTGTGAGATTTAATAAAAAAACATTATTACTCAAAAAACTAGCAAAGTGCGCAGAGCTCACCCATAAATTGTGAATAGTGAATTATTGTGTAATGTGATTGTACTTTTATCATATCCATCATAGTGCACACGTCCATGTCTTCTAGAGCGCCGTAGTGATGTAAATAGCACTGTTCTGCCAGATTCTTCACTGCGATCAGGATGTTCCTCACTTCCTCCACCTGACAAACACAACCAACACAAACAGCAGATCAACAACATGTAGTGAAAGGTTTGTACAAGCCCCTGTCAGACATCTCTATAGATCTGAGTGCTGTTACAGGATCAGGGGAAGCGATCTATCTACAGGAGTCTGCAGTTGTATGTAAGTGTGTTTATTTCATTGTTTTTAACGTTGTTAGAGTGGTATTCATTGCTAGATCAGGTGCTGTTTGTTTACTGTCTTGAACGCGGGTCACTTAAACGTGTGTTTGGTGTGTGTGTGCACTATATTTGTGTTGACTTGTCCCATAGTATTCGCTGATAGATTTGTTAGACTTGTTACGTAATATTCATTGCTAGATTTGTTTTGACCTGTCCCGTAGTATTCACTGCTAGATTTGTTTTGACCTGTCACGTAGGATTCATTGCTAGATTTGCTTCGACTTCGGGTTGGTTATCCAGTGTGTGTAAAACTATCGTCGTTTTAGTGTCTGCAAACAGTGCTTCACTTGTTTTAGAGTATTATTTATTGCTAAAGTGCAGCATAATTTATTTGCGCTGCACAGAAGTTGCGTTTGTTCCCGCGCAACTTTGAGTTTCGGTTTCGGGTGACCACGTGACTAGCTTTGTTGTGCTAAGTAGCATTAAGGCATGGCTGCTTTTTTCCACTGAACAGCTCGTTAAAGTGTGTATTTATTGGACTTAATGCTGACGCGGAAGCGGAAGCGGAAGTGGTGGCCCTCGTGTCAAGCCCTCCTCGTGTGAAGACCTACTTGGGTAAGTCCACCAAGCAAGGACACCGACAAGCCTCCACTCACCAAAGCACTTAAGTATTTTTTTTATTTTACTTATACATACATATTAACATGTCTAGTTCACTAATAACACATGCCTTCAAGCACATCCCTGTTATCTGTTGTAGACCATTCACAAAATACAGATGCAAGACAAAACGCAACCCACACAACCTACGGCCGCTCTGCACTTCAACACCTGCTCCACTCTCGTTCTCAGTTGGACTCTGGAACTGCCAGTCTGCTGTGAACAAAGCTGCCTTCATCCCAGCTTTCGCCACACAGTCCACCCTCAGCATCTTGGCACTGACGGAGATATGGATACGTCCTGAGGATCCAGCAACACCTGCTGCTCTCTCCAACAACTTCTCCTTCTCCCACACCCCTCAACATACTGGTAGGGGTGGGGGAACAGGTTTGCTCATTCATAATAACTGGACTTTTTCACCACAGGCTTCACTATGTAACAATACAACTTTTGAATTCCATGCCATTACTACAATGCAACCCACAAAATTACATGTTGTTGTCGTCTATCGCCCCCCAGGTCAGCTGACAAGCTTTCTTGAGGAATTGGATGTCCTGCTGTCCTCCTTGCCAGAGGATGGCAGGCCACTTGTGGTTCTTGGCGATTTCAACATACACTAAGACAAGCCCCAGGCCATTGAACTGAATACTCTTCTGGCCTCATTTGACTTGGAAAGACTACACACCACAGCAACTCAAAGGTCGGGCAACCAGCTGGACCTCATTTTTACATGTAACTGTACCACCTCTAATATTCTTGTTACACCTTTACATGTCTCTGATCACTACTTTGTTCAATTCAACATGATTCTCCCATCCATTGTAAAACCGACTCCACCTTTGGTTTCCTTTCGCCGTAACCTCCAAATTGGGTTGGGGCGCCGTATGCAACGGGTGTGCAGCCGCAGGCCGGTGGAACCGAGGCCCGCTGCGCTGGCACATCAACTGCCTAGAGCTGCTGGCTGTTTTTCTGGCCCTGCAGAAGTTTCTTCCGTTAATTTGGAAACAAACACGTCCTAGTCAGGACAGACAGCACCACGGTCGTAGCCTACATAAACCGCCAAGGCGGAGTACGCTCCCTCCACATGTCACAGCTCGCCCTTCGTCTCCTCCTTTGGAGTCAGCAGCGACTGGAGTCACTGTGCGCCACTCACATCCCCGGCAACCTCAATGTGATAGCGGACGCGCTGTCAAGACAAAGCTTGTCAGTCCAGCTGATTTGGGACCGGTTCGGCAAGGCTCAGGTAGACCTGTTTGCCTCCCAAGAAACCTCCCACTGCCCGCTCTGGTATGCCTGGACAGAGGCTCCCCTCAGGGCAGACGCGTTGGCACACAGCTGGCCTGCGGGGCTGCGGAAGTACGCATTCCCCCCAGTGAGCCTTCTTGCACAGGTGCTATGCAAGGTCAGGGAGGACGAGGAGCAAGTCATTCTGGTAGCCCCTTACTGGCCTACCCGGACTTGGTTTTCGGACCTCACGCTCCTCACGACAGCCCCTCCCTGGCAAATTCCCCTGAGGAAGGACCTTTCTCAGGGACGGGGCACGCTCTGGCACCCGCACCCAGACCTCTGGAACCTCCACGTCTGGCCCTTGGACGGGATGCGGAAGATCTAGCCAGCCTACCACCGACCGTCATAGATACAATCAATCAAGCCAGAGCCCCCTCTACCAGGCATCTCTACGCTCTAAAGTGGCGTCTGTTCGCGGACTGGTGTTCTTCCCGAGCCGAAGACCCGCAGAAGTGCGCAGTTAGGTCAGTGCTCGTGTTTCTTCAGGAGAGGCTGGAGAGGTGGCTGTCCCCCTCCACCCTCAAGGTGTATGTCGCCGCTATCGCGGCCCACCACAACACGGTAGACGGCAAGTCTCTTGGTAAGCACGACTTAATCGTCAGGTTCCTAAAAGGTGCCTGGAGGATAACTCCCTCCCGGCCTAACCTGTTCCCCTCCTGGGATCTCTCGGTCGTCCTTACGGGACTCCAGAGACCCCCCTTCGAGCCGCTTGACTCAGCTGGACTCAGGGCCCTCTCTCTCAAGACTGCCCTGCTGATCGCGCTCACTTCCATCAAGAGGGTCGGGGACCTGCATGCGTTCTCTGTTAGCGACGCTTGCCTGGAGTTCGGTCCGGCAGATACTCTCGTGATCCTAAGACCGCGACCGGGCTATGTGCCCAAGGTTCCAACCACCCCCTTCAGGGATCAGGTGGTGAACCTGCAAGCGCTGCCCCGGGAGGAGGCAGACCCAGCCCTTTCACTGCTGTGTCCAGTACGTGCTTTACGTATTTATCTGGACCGCACACAGAGCACCAGACGCTCTGAGCAGCTCTTCGTCTCCTTTGGGGGACAGCAGAAAGGGAAAGCTGTCTCCAAGAAGAGACTCGCCCACTGGGTTGTCGATGCCATTTCCCTGGCTTATCACACCCAGGCCGTGCCCCCCCCTTGCGGGTCCGAGCTCACTCCACCAGGAGTGTTGCGTCCTCATGGGCACTGGCTAGGGGCACTGCCCTAGCAGACATTTGTAGAGCAGCGGGCTGGGCAACACCTAACACTTTTGCGAGATTCTACAATCTCCGAGTTGAGTCAGTATCGTCCCGTGTTTTCTCAGGTACCGAGCCTGTAGAACTCGGTGGCACACCCACGATCTGACCGGGTGAATCGCTTGCACCTAGCGCCCTTTCCCCTAACCAGGGGAAACAGTGCACCTTCATTCCCAGGAGATCTCAGGTTTGGGACACTGGTCGATTCCTCCCTAGCCCTCGTGGGTCGCAGTTCAGCGGAGGAACTCGCTGACCCAAACCACTGCGGGTACCGCAAGCTACCCTGTACTGGTATAGGTGCTCCACAGGTAAGGCCTCCTTCGGACTCCCCCTGTGTGTAACACCACGGTTCTGTCCCCTCTGGCGAGCTGACTCCCGTGTTCCCTTACGCAGTCATGGCTGCCTCGGCTGCTGTGCTGTATGTTCCCCCCTCTATGAGGCTGGATCCACCACCGCACCGAATTTTCCACATAGGCCCTAAGCAGGCCTCTGATGGTTTTGCCACTTAAACTTGCCTCCCCTCTCGGGTAGGCGTGGCCTCCGCAGGGTCTTCTACGCCCTGAATAAGGGCTAAGACCCCCTTCCCTCAATGCGTGTAAGGGCCCCTGCCTTAGTTGCTCTATGCGAGAAACATAGAGAGAAAAGAGGCCCGGCCAGGCTTGGCCCGTTCGGTTGGCGGCCAGCACCTTGTTCCCCTCCAGGGTAACGATAAGGAATCCTCATGGCTTAAATGGGGCAATGGAGAAGGGTACGTGCAGCCTGATACAGTTGGTCGTCCTGCACGTAAGAATACCTGCTCGCTCCTGTATCAGCAGTTCACATACACGGCTCAGCGCATGGCACTTTTATAAGTGGACCCCTAGTGTCGCTTCTCTGACACAACGTGGAGAGAGCGACAGAAGGGGAATGTCTAGGTTACGTATGTAACCTCCGTTCCCTGATGGAGGGAACGAGACGTTGTGTCTCCCCTGCCACGTCGCTGAGCCGAGCCACTGTTGTGGCCGGACCATTTCCGGCTCCTCAGAAAAATCCTGAATGAACTCCCGTATTTGTGCCGCTTAAATACCCGTATGTCCGGGGGCGGGACATGCAAATAATGGTTGCCAACTCTCATTGGCCTTTTTTCATAGTCCAGAGGTGAATATCGGCGCTCAAGAGAGACCCCTAGTGTCGCTTCTCTGACACAACGTCTTGTTCCCTCCATCAGGGAACGGAGGTTACATACGTAACCTAGACGTTTTGTCTTCACCTTGATTAGTAATAAAGAACCCGCACTTAGATCCCACTCCTTGTCTGCCCTCGTCTGCATTCATAACAGAACGATCGACCACTATGGATCTAGCGTTTCTTCAAGGAAACTGCTGATTGCTGAATTTGAGGCAAGGAAGCCGTCTGGTGGAGGATCATGTCCGAGATTTTCTGGAGCTAGTGAGTGCCACGGACTTCCCAGACTCCTCCCTGGTTGTTTTCTTCCAGGATAACCTGACCAGTTCACTCAAGGAGCGGTTGCCACCGGCGACGCACGGCTGGACACTCCGCGATTTCGTGGAGGAGACGCTGCTGGCATGCGGCTCGCCATTCACTGTGGGTGTTGTTGAGGAGGACCCTGTCTCTCCTCCCACAGTGGTGACCCTCCAGTCATCCATGGCTCGTCCTTTTACGCCTGCCCCACCTGCCAGCAAGCCAACCCCCATGCCTGCCTTGATCAATGAGCCAGAGCCCGCGCCAGCCACGGTCAGTGAGCCTGAGCCCGCGCCAGCCACGGTCAGTGAGCCTGAGCCCACGCCAGCCACGGTCAGCGAGCCTGAGCCCATGCCAGCCACGGTCAGCGAGCCTGAGCCCATGCCAGACACGGTCAGTGATCCAGCGTTGCCAGTCTCGTCCTCCCGGAGGAGGAGTAGAAAAGGAAAGGCCTCTGCCCTCCAGCCTCCGCCTACCACGGCCAACCAGCCAATACCTGCAGCCCCGAACGTCAGTGAGCCAGTGCCTGTAGCCTCGAACGTCAGTGAGCCAGTGCCTGTATCCGCGACCATCCCAGAGCCAGCGCCTGTAGCCTCGACCGTCCCTGAGCCAGCGCCTGTAGCCTCGACCATCCCTGAACCAGCGCCTGTAGCCTCGACCGTCCCAGAGCCAGCGCCAGTAGCCATGACCGTCCAAGAGCCAGCACATCTCGAGCCTTCCAGGGATCCACCTCCCGAGCCACCCAGGGCTCCACCTCCCGAGCCACCCAGGGCTCCGCCTCCCGAGCCACCCAGGGTCAGAGAGCCTGAGCCCACGCCAGCCACGGTCAGCGAGCCTCGAGCCTCCCAAGGCTCCGCCACCTCAGCCACCCAGGGTTCCACCTCTCGAGCCTTCCTCGGCTCCACCGATCACTTCTGGCCAAATCATCTGATAAAGATATTGTGTTACGTGAGACGAGGAATAAAGGGAAGATCTCTTGAAGTACCAAAACATTTCTTTGCGAATTCGATGCAAGATTTTGCTCTGATGTTTCTGGCCAAACTAAGAATAGATACTAAGGATAGGGATATGCTTGATGTGGGCAATATTTACATGCCCACATCAAGCATTGTCCTACATAAAGACATTGAAGTAAGTGAGCCAATTGGTGATTTTCATGTTGCTGCCAAGTGGACCAACTCAACTCTCCCAGGAAACTGAGTGCCTTTTTCATTTTATTTTGTGCTGCTTCCGCTAGTGGCTGGAGCTTGTTTTGTGACTCAGTCCTTGATCATGGGGAAGCAAAAGTGTGCAAGCCCCCTAGTGCAACATTGGCGCTTCTCAGGATGTGTCAAATCATGATCTTACAGATATTTAGAGACTTTTAAACCCATCTGGTAGGGACTATACAGTTTTTTCATCAGTCCATATGATTTATTCTCCCCTCATTTCATCTGTTGTTTATTACTCAATTTGAAACATCTTAGTCTCAGATCACACCCTGGTGAGTTTAGAAGGGTTGCAGCATATGTAGAAAAATAAATGTGAACTAAATGCTTTTATATATATATATATATATATATCTATCTATATATATATATATATATATATATATATATATATATATATATAGATATATATTTGTGTTTATATGTGTTTGTGTTTGTGTCGGGTGGGGGTGTGGAGGGGATTGTTTGGGGGGGGTTTAATGTGAATAATTCATTCTGTTTTTTATGTTGTGTTTGTATGTTTTATAAATGGAATCAAAATTGTTAGTAACTAAAAAAAGTATTTTATTTGACAAAAACTCAAACTACTCATTCCAACGGTAAACACTCAAGCACGCTTTCCAGCGGCACACACAAAGACAATGTTCATTCAAACAGCACTCTCTAAGGAGTGTGAAGCTCTCTCTTACTCTCTGGGGTTTTGGGCAGCCTTTTATCTAACCGCCTCTCACTGTGAACATATAAGGTGAACACCCTTATCACTTCCTCTCTCCCCAGATTTACCCTCGGCCACGCCCTTGCCCCCACATACCCCCACCGCCCGACTCAGGTCAGGGGAACAGCCCAGCCTGCCCACTCACCCCCCCTTTCTAGAGAGGAATTCCACGACAGCCATCTGCAACTCCAGCCTGTGGACCACCTCAAACTTAAAAGGCTGGAGTGCCAGATACAAAAGGGTGATCTGAAAGTTGGCCTCCTTGCGGTGGAGCCAGTGGAGTGGGGCATCAGAGGGTGAATGCCCATCCCAGCAAATAGTAGGGGAGAGTGAGGACCACCCACTTGATGGCCAAGCACTCTTTCTCTATGGTGCTGTACTTAATCTCTCTCATAGAAAGCTTCCGACTAATGTACAGCATTGGGCGCTCCTCCCCCTCCACCACCTGGGACCGTACAGCACCCAGACACCTGTTCAATGTGTCTGTCTGCAAAACAAAAGGGAGAGAAAAGTTATGGTAATACAGAAGCAGCCCACCACAAAGTACAGCTTTTATCTGTGTTGGCATTGCTCCATTCACTGAACTGGGTCTGGAGCTCCCTTTTTAGTGAGACCAGTCAGCAGCTGATGACATCCGAATAATTAGGCACAAACGTGCTGATATTAGGCAGCCAGCCCCAGGAAATGTCTCACCTCCTTTTTTGGTCTTGGGCATGTCGTAATTGCTGCGGTTTTATCAATTTGGGGCCACACTTGCCCATGACACAAGTGAAACCACTCAGATACCGTACCTCCACCCATCCAATTGCACATTTCTTTGGGTTGCTGAGCCCCGCTCGCCACAGTGACCTCAGAACTACCCTCAGATGCTGCATGTGCTGCTGCCAATCATTACTGTAAATAATTATATCATCCAAATATACAGTGGCATATGCAGCGTGTGGTCTGAGGACTCATAATTCCATAAGATGCTGAAATGTAGCCGTGGCCCCAAACTGAACAGAAGGGTCACAAATGGGTGTAACCCATACGGTGTGGAAAAGACAGTTTTCTCATGGTACAATGGCATTAAGTGTACCTGCCAATAACCCATAATAAAATCCAGTGTCGAATTAAAGAGAGCCATGCCCAACCGATCGAGCAATTCGTCAATATGCAGCATTGGATACGCATAAAATTTCAACACCATATTGCCTTTACTATAATCCACACAGCACAGCACCGGACCGACCAAACGCTCTTAGGCACCAGAACAACCGGGCTGGCCCAATCACTGTGGGAATCTTCTGTTACCCCCATATTGAGCATGGACTTTAATTCTTCCCAGACCATGTGTTTCTTGTGTTCAGGTAAGCGATATGGATGACTACATACCACTACCACAGGGGTTTTCTTGATGTGGTGCCGGGGAGAGGCGAGAATACATCAGATAAATTATTTTGCAACCAGGCAACCTCTGTACATTGTGACGGCAAGAGGTGGTCTCTACAAGGGCATGGGTGAAGTGATTGGCTTTAAGATTAACCTCTGGTCCGAGCTCCTCCTCCAAGATAATGGGTACCACCTCTCTCCATGGTTTTAGTATGTTGAGATGGTAAATCTGACATGCTCTCTCCCTATCCATACGCACCACCTCATAATCAACTTCCCCAACTCGCCGTGTAACCTTAAAGGGCCCTTGCCACTTCACAAGTAATTTTGAGCTCGATGTGGGCAATAATACAAGTACTATATCTCCATGTGCAAACTCCCATAGCCGAGCTCCCCTGTTATACAGCTGGGACAGACATTCTTGCGCCTGTAGCAGATTCTCCTGTGATAGTCACCCCAGTGTTTGGAGCTTTGTTCTCAGGTCAAGAACATATTGATTTTCATTTTTACTTTGTGAAGGTGCCTCCTTCCAATTTTATGCCCATATAACAATTTAAATGGGGAAAACCCTGTGAAGGCTTGCGGGACCTCATCTGTGCCCTGATCATTGAGGATTTCTTTCGGAATCCCCACTTAGGTGATAATTTTGAAGAGTGCCTCTGCAACACTACGTGCTGAGATGTTACGCAGCGGCTCTGCTTCCAGATATCATGTTGCGTAATCCATTAGGACTAACACAAAGCAATGTCTGCATGCAGTACAGTCTAATGGCTGATTATGTCCATGCCAATTTGATCAAAACTCAACTCAACTCAACTCAACTTTATTTATAGAGCACTTTCAAAACCACAAGTGGAACCAAACTGCTGTACAGAAGGTATAAAAGTAAAAACAAAAACATAAAAACAATGCAAACATATGACAAAAAAAACTTACAAAGCATTGTCAAAAGCTAAAGTGAACAAGTAAGTTTTAAGCGCACTCTGAAAAGCACCCAATGAAGGACAAGTTTTTACAGACAGAGGAAGGTCATTCCAGAGCCTAGGAGCTGCAACAGAGAATGCCCGATCACCTTTACATCTTAAACATGATCGCGGAACCATGAGAAGCAATTGATCGTTAGAGCGCAGAGATCTACTTGATTGACAGCGGCTGATTAAATCAGTAACATACTCAGGTGCTAGGCCATAAAGGAACCTCGATCAACAAAAGAGGGCGCAATGGTGCTTTTGGGGTTGCCAGCAGGTTCACCACCGGCAAACATCCCCGTGAATGCCTGGCCAATAAAAACAGGCCATGAGACGGCTTAATGTTTTCCCCTGTCCCAAGTGACCTGCCATTGGATTATTATGAGCTGCCTAGAATAATATTTCCGAACTGCCGTTTGCTACCAACTACAGGGTTGTATTTTCTTTCGTGCGAGTGTCCTGTGTCACTCTATATCACTGGGGCGGCTGTGGCTCAGGTGGTAGAGCGGGTCAGCTGCCAATCACAGGGTTGGCGGTTCGACTCCCGGCCCTTGGTCCTTGGGCAAGACACTGAACCCCAAGTTGCTCCCAATGGCAGGCTAGCACCTTGCATGGCAGTTTTGCCGCCATTGGTGTATGAGTGTGTGTGTGAATGGGTGATTGGGACACAGTGTAAAGTGCTTTGGTATCCTCTAAGGTTAAAAAAAGCACTATACTGTATATGTGCAGACCATTTATAACCGACCTTTTATCATTTAAAAGTATGGATATGAGATTGCGATTCCGTTGACCATCAATCACAATCACTTGGTCAAAGGCATGTCACAGGGTTTCATCTCACGTCTGCTTTAGCGAGAAATCCCTTGCCAGAAATTTCCTAAGGGCAGGGGAGTATGGCACCTCTCCTTCCCTATGTCAGTCTGATGTGGAGCAGCGGCAGATGGCCCAGGCCATGCCTTCCCAGCCAGTGCTTCACACATTCCACATCGATTCACTTTCTCACAGGACCCATCCACACACAACCCTTCAATAATGATAGAAAAGTCGGCCAATTGGTTCCCAAAATTAGTGGAACTTCGGCCAACACAAATTATCCAGAAGATGGACATGATACAGCCCAAGCAGATACCAGCACAATCAGATCAAGTACATCATGGTGAAGAGGTGCCTACAGTCAAGTGTTAACATTGCCAAGACTCAAAGCAGATACAAAAAAAGGGCGAGTTACCTCCATACAGGACAAATCTGGAAACTGCCTCACAGAAGAACAAGACATTCTGAAAAGATGGACAGAGTACTGTGCAGAGCTCTACAACCACAAAGCCACAATAGATCCAGAGGTATTAAACGTCCCTCCTGCAACTAACAACGACAACCACCCGATCATACGTGAAGAAGTAGAAGCAGCAGTGAGATCACTAAAGGGAGTTAAGTCAGCAGGAGTGGACAACATCCCAGCAGAACTGATCCGAACAGGGGGAGAAGCCATGATTAGCACCCTCACTAACATCTGTAAAAAGATCTGGCAAACAGGAGAATGGCCAACACATGGACCCAATCAATGATCATCACCCTCCCCAAGAAAGGCAACTTACAACAGTGTCAAAACTACTGTACAATCAGCCTTATAAGCCATCCAAGTAAAGTCATGTTGAGGATACTGCTGAACAGACTACAGCCTCAAGATTATTGCTGAAGAGCAGGCAGGTTTCAGAGCAGGGCGCAGAACAACAGAGCAGATTTTCAACCTCAGGATATTATGCGAGAAGTACCTCCAACACCAGCAAGATCTCTACCACGTATTTGTGAATTTCAAGAAGGCATTTGACAGGGTATGGAATGCAGCCTTGAGGGCGACCATGAGACTCTATGACAAGGCCACCAGTGCAGTATACTTCAACAGCAGCATTGGGGACTGGTTAAGAACAACAATCGGAGTCAGACAAGGCTGTCTGCTCTCTCCCACACTCTTCAACATCTTTCTGGAAAGAATCATGGCTGATGCGCTGGAAAAGCATGAAGGGACAGTCAGCATCGGAGGCAGAACAATCACCAACTTATGTTTTGCCGATGCCATTGATTAACTAGCAGGAAAAGAACAAGAGCTTGCAAGCTTAGTAGAGAGCCTCGACAAAACCTCTACTGGAGCTGCTGAGTGAAGACAAACGGGTGGCCGACCTCACTCAACGTTAAGGAGCAGAAACACTGGTGATGTTCTTCTGGGCTACGGCCAACCTATTGCAAGATGGTCTCCTTCAGCACTGTGTAATCCAGGAGGTTGGCAACCGGAAGCTGTTGTGCTGCAATCTGGGCTTCCCTGGTCAGCAGTGGTAGCAGATGCACCACCCACTGGCCCTGTGGCCAGTTCATCGCTTCGGTGGTATGCTCGGATAAGCTTCTGGGTCATCTTGGGGGCCCATCTTGTTAAGAAACATGTGAGGGTGCACTGCTGTCGGGGTCACGGTGGCTGTCCCCTCCAGGGAAACCAAGCTTTGCAGCACCTGACAATCTTCTTCCTGGGCCCAAAGAAGCACCTCAAAGCACTGCTGCTGTCCTCTTCTGAGTTCCATGAAGGCCTGGTGCTGGCCTTGGTGGATGCTGGCAAGGGTCCGGAAGACTTTTTCCAGTGGTGACGACTCCACGGCAATGTATCCTCTTCCTCTAAATCCCAGGTTTCGGGACCAGTGTAATAAGGTTAATTCATAGAGGAGGGAAAGGAGCAAGCAGGAGGCAACAGATCAAACTCAAAAAGGTATTTTATTTCCCCAGTGGGAAACAATCAAGCAGCTTTCCAGTGGCACACTCAAATACAATGTTCATTCAAACAGCACTCTCTCGGGTGTGTGAAGCTCTCTTTCCCTCTCTGGGGTTTTGGGCAGCCTTTTATTTCCCTGCCTCTCACTGTGAACATAGAATGGTGAAAACCCTTACTGCTTCCTATCTCCCCAGACAAACCCCGGCCATGCCCTCGCCACCCACACATGCATTAGAAACCATCAGAATGCGAAGTATTTGAAAATAAAAGTCAGAAAATTTTCTTAATCTTATGTTTGCTTATTTATTTTGCACATGTTCACATGGCACCACAGGAAAGTTGGGGCCCTAGGCGGTCACCTGTATCTCCTGTATGATATACATAGATACAAGATATCCCTGCATACACATAAGGAAACGCCTAATAGGCATTAAGGTGATTGAAAAGGTGTTCACATTGTCTCCACTTCAAACTGTATAATAGGAAGAAAAAGAGAAAAAACTCAATAGCCATGTTTGGTTAGAAAGTATAACAATGACATTAGCCGTACTGGGTATTGTGAAGAGGAGGAGGGCATGGCCGGGCCGCAAGGATGGACGCTCTGTGCTGAATAATCCCAATCAGCCAGGAGAGGGATAAAGAGGAGCCAGAGATGCCAGTTCGAGAGAGAAAGAGAAAGAGAAAGAGAGAGAGGCTTAAAACATGTTTATTTTATCATTTATCATATGTCAATCCAATATGTCATCCAAAAAACTGCAAAAATATAAAAAAATTAAAAATAAATTAGAACACCATCCAATCAATACAGATTGCAGCCCTTTCATTACATCTTTACAACCAACATTTCGTCCTCCCCAACCTCACACAAAAAACCTCCCACTGACCACATCGCAGAAAAATCCATAATATTATTAACTAATTTGAAATAAGCATACTCAATTTTAATTCGAGCAGTCACCATCCCTTTCAGAACTCTCTCTGCATCAACTGAACCAGTTCCCAAAATCCTGTTTTTACGTGTCTTCCAAATTGCCATCTTAGCTGTTCCCACAAGGTAATTTAACAAAACCACTTTCCTTCGATCACTGACTTTGTACTTTGGACCACTAATAAAAACTTGACAAGAAAATTCCTCACCTATGCTTTCAAAACAAACCTCTAAAAAGATCTCTTAACCTCTCACACTGGATAAACAAGTGATCAACTGTTTCCTCCATTCCACAAAAAGGACATTCCCTCCCTACTTCTGGATTCAGGTGCGCCACGTGTCTGTTCGTAGCTATTATACCATACATCAGTCTCCACTTTAAATCTGCTGTACGCTTCTCCATAGGAGGTTTGTACAGAGATCTCCAGCACCCTCTGAAGTCTGGCCCAAACACTTCTGTCCACCTCCATGTTTTAACCCTTCTCAAAACAGTTTGGTGAGACATTTTAACACACACAATGTATAATGCCTATGTACAATGAGAAAGAGAGAGAGAGAGAAAGAGAGAGAGAGAGAGAGAGAGAGAGACAGAGGAAAAAGAAACTCGGGTTCCCGAACATGCTGACAACTGGTCCTCAACCAGCTGTGTCCTCTGCGACTGCCGGGAGGCGATTGAGCCCGCTGCCATCCGCCAGGAGGCGAGGTCCAGTGCCATCGTCCGGCATTGCAGATGACCACAACACTGTATAGAAATTCCCATCCACACCGCAGTGGGGAAAACAGGGTAGTACAAATTTTAAAATGTCTCTTCACCCTTAGAAAAGTCAAGGAACTGTATAGAACGATGTCTAACAGCCAGAGCATAATGTTTCTGTAAACATTGAGAAATCAACTCTCCTTTGCAGCCAGGACCTGAGAAGGGTGGAAATAAAATGTATAAAACCTGGCAAAGATGTAAGAGGTAGCCCAGCCTGGAGCCAGACAGATGTCCTGCAAGGACACACCCTTCGCCCATGCCCAGGAAAAGTCCATGCTCCTGATACAGTGGGCCATAACACCCATGGGACACATCATAAGTGAGTGCCATGCCTTTGACAAACCAGTGAGAAATTTTGTGTTTAGAGATGGCTAAAGGTCTCCAAAAAAGGTCTTCAAAGAAGACAAAGAGCTGATCTGTCATCCTGAATTGATGACGGTTAATGTTTATGCGTAGCGCCCTCACAGGGCAGAGCATGTTCAGTCCCTGCACCTTGTCCGATTCAAACTTTTAAAAAAACATGTAAAGCATGTAAGGTTACCACCTGAACTCTAAAGGAAGTGGCCAAAGGGATTGTTACATACAGGTAAGCTTACTGCTTCAAGTGGCATGAACGGGGAACCTGTTGGCGCATTCAGCTTAAGTACTAAGTCCCAGACTGGGAAAGTAGCGGGGTGTGAGGGTCTCAGCTGTCTCGCTCCTCATAATAATTTAACAACCAATGGGTCTTTGCTCACAGACAAACCATTAAAAGGGCCATGGCCCACCACTATAGCAGCTACATACACTTTGAATGTGACAGGAGTGTGTCCTGCATCCAAATGCTCTTGCAAGAAGTGAAGCAACCTATGCAAAGGGCAATGCGCTGGGTCCTTACATACCGAGGAACACTACCTCATGAAAACATGCCATTTCAAAGCATATAGCCACCATGTTGAGGGGGCTCTGGCCTGTAATATGGTGTTGAACACTGGCTGCGACAGTACATCTGTGTCAGACGAGCCACGTTCAAGTTTCCACAGCTCCGGCCGAGGATGCCAGGCCATGCCTCATGTCTGTGAGTGCAGATCTCTCCTCAATAGAATCCTCCATTGGGGTTGGGGGGCATATAACAGCTCTACCAGTTCCGGTACCCAGGGATGGTTGGGCCACTCTGGTACAACCAATAGCACGGTTTCCCTGTCTTCCGGAATTTTGCACAACACTTGCTGTAGCAAACGAATGGGAGTAAACACATACTTGAGTTTTGCTGACCATTTGTGAGCTGAAATACCACAGGCGACACTACATGGTCTCCGGTGAGGAAAACAGGTCCACCTACTCGTCTCCAAAAATCTCCCAAGTCCTCAGAACTGTATACACTCCCCTTGGCTGATTCTCTGTTGTGAGAGCAAATCTGTGCTGCAGTTCAGGTGACCAAGTTTTTAGATTTGATTAATTAATTGTATCAGTTAAAAATGTTTGTAATTGAGTGAATGCTTATAGAAGTGGGGATAAAACATTCCAGGCCAGGACCACACTTACTAAGGAAATCAGAGTGGCTAAAAGAATAGCCAACGATTCTGCATCTGTGTGGAAAGGCCTAAAAAGCATCACCAAGTACAAGACACCTCCCCCTCGATCTGTAGAGAGTCAACTAATGGTAGATGAACTGAATGTGTTTTACTGCAGGTTTCAAAAGCCCAGTCTGACACCCTTCTGATCTTCACTTCACTTCACACTCCAACACCCCTCCTACCCCTCCTGCTACTCAATCTACACTTATGATTTGTGAGGATAATGTGTGCCAGGTCTTTCGGAAACAAAAGACTAGAAAAGCTCCAGGCCCAGATGGTGTTTCACCTGCCTGTCTGAAAATATGCGCTGACCAACTGGCCCACCTTTCACACAGATCCTGTCGCCCCCATGTCTGTGGTCATGAAGTCATTTGAGAGACTGGTTTTGGCCTACCTGAAGGAAATCACTGGACCCCTACTGGACCCCCTTCAGTTTGCTTAACAAGCAAACAGGTCTGTGGATGATGCTGTCAATATGGGACTACATTATATCTTGAAACACCTCGACAGATCTGGAACTTAATCAAGGATCCTATTTGTGGACTTCAGTTCAGCCTTTAATACCATCATGCCTAATCTTCTCTCAACCAAACTGACCCAGCTCTCTGTGCCCAACCCAATCTATCAATGGATCACCAGCAGTCTGACAAATTGGCAGCAGCTAGTGAGACTAGGGAAACTCACAACCGGGACCCTCACTATTAGCACTGGTGCTCCTCAAGGATGCATTCTCTCTTCACTGCTCTTCTCCCTGTACACAAATGACTGCACTGCAAAAGACCCCACTGTCAAGCTCCTGAAGTTTGCAGATGACACCACAAATCACTGATGACACCACAAAAAAAAGTGAAGGATCCAGACAGGAGGTTCCTTCTGCATCCTTCACTGTCATAGGTCATGAAGAGCTAACAAAATTATTGAAACATCAAAATCCACAACATATATGTTAGATCCAATACCAACTAAGCTCTTAAAAGAGGTATTCCCTTTAATCTCAGAACATCTTCTTAATATTATTAACTCCTTAGGATATGTCCCAAGAAACTTTAAAATGGCAGTTATCAAACCGCTTATTAAGAAGCCACATCTTGATCCTGGAGAACTGGCTAAATATAGACCGATTTCAAATCTCCCATTTGAGTTGAAAATACTAGAAAAGGTTGTGTCCTCCCAACTATGTTAATTTCTACATAGAAATAGTATCTATGAACAATGTCAGTCAGGATTTAGGCCCCATCACAAAACAGGGACTGCACTTATCAGAGTTACAAATGACTTGCTCTTATCATCTGATCGTGGCTGCATTTCTTTTCTAGTCCTTTTAGATCTTAGAGCTGCCGTCAACACGATAGATCACAACATTCACTTGAATAGGCTAGAAAATTATTGGACTTGCATTAGCATGGTTTAGGTCCTATTTAGCAGACCTCTACCACTTTGACTATGTAAATGAGGAATTGTCAAACCAGAC
The DNA here is from genome assembly GCF_025860055.1 of Xyrauchen texanus. Classification (NCBI taxonomy): domain Eukaryota; kingdom Metazoa; phylum Chordata; class Actinopteri; order Cypriniformes; family Catostomidae; genus Xyrauchen; species Xyrauchen texanus. Next base: position 101,462 of record NC_068291.1, on the reverse strand, counting down.
AAAAGTTAAGTATGGAGTGCCAAGGATCAGTTTTAGGGCCTCTGATTTTCTCCTTGTATATGCTTCCCCTGAGAGATATTATCAGGAATCGTGGAATAAGTTTCCACTGTTATGCTGACGATACCCAACTTCATATTTCTGCAAAACCTGATGGAATTTCACAATTCTCCAAATTAGCAAAGTGTATTAATGAAATCAAAGATTGGATGGACACAATGTCTCATTCCCTCCACCAGGGAACAGAGGTTACATCAGTAACCAAGACGTTTCCTGTCTGTCACTCACTCAACATTTTGTCGATGTAGTGACACAAGGGGTTCCTATAGGAAACGCCGCAGGCACTGAACCGAGTCACAAGGTACGGAAGAGTGGACATGGGAAAGCTGCTGCTTGCCTCACAGTGAGCGGTCAACCCCATCGTGACCTTCCTGCGTGGGTTAGGTAAGATGTCTCCCTAGTCATGTTAAAGGGGGAGGAGGCACTTACCCTAGTAGGCTACCGATGGTCCCTTTCTAAATTTGCTGTCAAGCAATATCCCGCTGAGCACTTTCTAGCATAGCGCTGGGAAGAGCTCTTCTCTCTCCAGGAAGGAGAGCACTGCAGAGACCACATCCTGCTGTAGGGAGGTTAACATGTGGAGATACCTCACATGGACTTACCAATGGGGAAGTACACATATGGAATGATACCATAGGAGGACCCTATCTACAGAGAGGTAGACAAAGGTAGAGTGGCTCACAGAGACTTTAATGTCATGCTCCGAGCCAAGAAACCAATCATCCAGCCGCAAACTCTCAGGGCACGGTGGAGGGTTCCACTTTAGCCCGATGTTCGCAGTTGCCCGGGCAAGAATGGCTGCCATCTCAGTGTCCGCCTCATCCTGTGCTCTACCGCCCATGGTGGTATCCAGCAGCGTAAGCAACTGTAAGAGGACAAACATACAAGCATTTGGCAGAGAGTGTCATGCAAAATCCACTTGCCAATTCTCATTGGCCTTTTCTATTTTAAGCAAAGGTGATTGGGGCTCTCAAGATCAAACCCCTAGTGTCACTACATCAAAACAACATCGAGTGAGTGACAGACAGGGAACAGAGGCACTAATTATTGGATCAAAAACCTCTAAAAACAAGCTAAAATATAATATGAATCTTGATGGATGTACTGTTACATCATCTTCAACAGCGAGGAACTGTTATTTTTTATACCAATCTGTCCTTTGAAAATCAAATTACCAATGTTTGTAGAACAGCATTTTTCCTCCTAAGAAATATTGCTAAATTACGACACATGCCCTCTGTGGCTGATGCCGAGAAACTAATTCATGCTTTCATAACCTCAAGACTATATTATTGTAAAGCATTACTGGGAGGATGTAAAGATCAATAAATAAACCTGGTTCAAAATGCAGCTTCCAGAGTGCTGACTAGAACCAATAAATATGATCATATTAACTCCATTTAAAAATTCTGTTAACTACATACAAAGTTTTGAATGGTCTAGCTCTGCAATACTTAACCCTCTGGGGTCTGGGGGTGTTTTGGGCCCTGGAGAAGTTTTGACATGCCTTGACATTTGTACTTTTTTCAGTTGCTTAATAACACATTAATGGCTAAAGTCTGATAACACTGTATTCAGCACAAACTGGTCTACAATAATATGTGAGCAACATGTGTGTACATGTTTATGCATGGTTTTGAAAAACAAAATAATAATTTTTAAGTAATTGAAATATGGCCATATAACACATACTAAACATTTGTCCACAAGACTTTTGAGAACTGGATCTTGTAGCCTAGAGTTTTTACTACAAAATGATGTGAAAACCATCCTGATCACTCATTCATACAAAACAATATAGTAACTGAACTTTTGTAAGACAATTTTAGTGTTAGAAAGGTCATATGCAAGGAGGCGTGAACGATCAAGAATATTAATTGTAATTCACACCTGAGGAGACAAAAGACCCCTCTCCTGGGCCTATCAATGAGGAATGGGATAGAAAGAGAATGAATGTGAGGAGACTTAATGATCAAAATCAAGTTTTAAGTTAAAATAAGTAATCTGACTAATATATTTTCTTTACATAAAGACTTTGCTTAATTTTAGACCTACACTACCATTTAAAAGAAGTCTCTTCTGCTCACCAAGACTACACTTATTTGATCCCAATTACAGTATAAACTTAAAAATAAGAGTTTTCTATTTGAATATATTGAAAAATGCAATTTGTGATCAAAGCTGAATTTTCAGCATCATTACTGCAGTCTTCAGTGTCACATGATCCTTCAGAAATCCTTATAATATGCTGATTTTCTAATATGGGCATATTTAACCCTCTGGGTTCGACAGACGTGCAAGTGTGTCTTGCTGGATATTTTCGTCATTAAAGCAGAACAACTTAAAATAATCTGTAATATTTGGGTATACAGATAAGTGTAAGACATCATTACAGACTTTAAAGGGTCTACTTTTATTTGTGTACATTCACAATAACATCAAAATCTTGTGCTTTTGTAAAATAAAGAAAATAAAAAGGGTGAGCTTTCAGCAGTCTCTGTGTTCACGAGCATATTTCTGAAACACGAAAATTAACTGAAACTCTGAAAATACTTATCACACAAACATGAAACATATGTCTAAAGAAAGCTTAAAATGTCTACTTTTAAATAAAACAATTCAAATTTAAAACATATATTCTCCTGCAATGTAATCTGTATGAAACAAAGCGATATATAGTTTCTTCTGGCTCAACTCATTAAAGCTAATGTGATCACACCCACCAGCAGAGCGCGACATTCATACGCTAATGTAATGAAACTATCAAGGGAAATGGTGCACAACCCCGACGGTGAGGTTTAATGTAAACACAACATAGCTCAACTTTTCTGCGTGTTTGTAGCGATACACAGGTGATCAAACTCCTGGATATTAAGGAAGAGTTAACATTTTCCTCAGAAGAAGAGCAGGACTCCGATGAACGTTTGTATTTTGAAGAGAGACTTGATCCAGCCGAGTACAATTTCGGACGAGTAAGTCATTTAGTTTTCTTTAGTTGACATGCTATTTTATATAAACATGTACATATTTTACTAGTGGGACTGTTTCCAGACTTGCCAGCCAGGATTCAGAGTATTGACATTTGAAATATGACTCCTAATAAGCAAGTTTTAGTTACATTTAAATGCTGTTTTTCAGCTAAAGCAGGTATTTAAATTGTATGCAATATTATATAAATATGATATGTAATATGGTATAAAAATAAAATGAATGTTTAGATTATATTTTATCTAGTTTTTATGCTGCCTCATTATCATCAACAAAGCTTGTGCTTGCAAAAATGTGTTCAGGTTAAATGAGTAAACACTCATTTAATCAGAGGGGGCTGCATTTTCACACGAGATAAATTGATTTTGGAACATTTTTAACCAAAAAAAAAGTTACGGACTGCGGCTTTAAAGTCATATTGTTACATTAACCAGAAACAAATGTAAACAAGTATAACACACATTACACTGAATTTTTTGTTTGTTTCTGGTGCCACCCCAAGATTTTGCGGTGGCCTCCACTGGCCATCCCTATTAAAATTTTCTGGGTGCGCCACTGCCTAAACTTCGAGATGCAGACACACTCTCTCAGTTTAAGTCTAGTCTAAAGACTCATCTATTTAGCCAGGCATACACCTAATTTATCCTCCAACCCACAATTAGGCTGCTTTAATTTAGTCTGCTGGAACCAGAAACCAGAAACAATGATCATGATTTATATCTCTTCAATAAATTGAATGGCATCTATGCTAATATTATTTTATTTGTTTCCCTGTCTCAACCTCGGGACTCCTATCCTGAGGTCACCAGAACCGGCTGGATCCAGCTCCATTCCTGCTTCTTGTTGGACTCCACTGCTATGTGTCTCTGAGTGAAGATGACTAAATGATGCCGGTGCCAGCTAAACATCACTTCAGCCTATTACGATGGACTTCAGAGGATGAACTGATGCCAACTGCAAACATAAGACATGGGATACTTCATATGCCATTGCCTGAACCTTGGATTTAGGATAGACCTCACCGAAATTACCAGCTGGTTAAACTGCGATTGTGGAATATTTTTATCAAATTAAATATAAATTAATGAAGTGTAATCAAATGTAAATATAGCCATTTATAACTATTTTAAATATATAATTTTTTCGGATGGTCATATGTGTCTTTTTGTGTATGTGAGTGGTTCAGCATAAAGGTCTGGGAATAGAATGTCGGAGGTATATGGACATTCACACATAAATTACTTGCAGAAGTTTCCTATTCACTTATTTTGAAACTGAAGAAAATATATGGTGAGACCCCCTCTTAGTAGAGGATTTTTACATAGTGTGAAATTTCTCACAGGATGTAACTGAAGCCTTCTGGTTTGGAGATGGAGAAGATTTATGGGGGCGCCCCAAAGATGTTTTCCTGCTCAAAACACTACAGATTGAAGAAACAGTATATGGAATGTTTTAGTCATGCATTGGAAGACCTATATAAGCATGTGAAAACTCAAGACAGAGGAGTTGCTCTGCAGACTGACTCGGCTTGTTATTTCTAATAATAAAGTCTAATTTTCTGGCATCAAATCCTAAGTATTTGAGAGTGATTTTTCATAGATCAAGGCAGAAACCACAACACGATGCACCTCATTGATCTCTGCCTGCATCACCTCGGTCTAATGATGGACTACACTCTTATAATGGAAAACATAGACTATCAATTAATTGCCAGCAAAAGCCTTCATCAGCCAATTAACAAGGACAATGAATCTATGTGAACTTCTGCAGTTAATCCAGGATGAACATCAAATTCACATTAGTTATTAATATTTTAGTTTTTACAAAATCTTTGTTTAAACACTGACCCTTAATACTTAGTTTAATAATTTTAAACCGTGACTTGCACTATGCATAAAATAACTAATATTGGCTTTAAATTTGTGTTGTTTAGTAAGAGGGGAACTGGCTCCCACAGTGAGTCTGGTTTCTCTCTGTCATGTTGATTCTGATGGTTCATGTTTTCATGTCTTTTATTTTGAAGATCTTGTTCCTGTTGTCATGTCATGTGATTTCCTGTTCCCTAATGTGATCTTGTCATGTGTTTCCCCTGTTAATGTGTCGTGTTTTAATTGGTCCATTGTTTAATTAATTTGTTTTCAGTTCTAGTTTGTAATTGGTTTAGTTTTATTGTCTTGATATCTTGTTTATAGTTTTGTCTGTTCATTGGTTGTCTTGTTACCCATGTTTGTGTATTTAAGCTCTCATGTTTGCCATTGTCTCTTGAGAGGTATTGTGAATGTAACTTTGTTGTTTTGTTTGAGCCAAGCCAAGTCAAGATAGGTTTATGTCAAGTAAAGTTTAAGTCAAGTCAAATCTAGTCAAGTTCATGTTTCACGTTTGTAGTCAGGTTTTTTGGGATTCCACATTTGAAACATTAAAACTGCACCTGGGTTCATCACTTCACATCATCGTCATCTTCTCTGCCTGTGTCCAGCAATGTTACACTCCCAAGATAATTTTTCTCTATTAACCAACATCTTATGGGTTTTTGTGTTCCTTGCCACAGTCGCCTTCGGCTTGCTCACTGTGTTTCTAAATACAATTATTATTAATTACTTATTTCTAAACACAATTCATAATTGTGTTTTATCAAACTACAAAATGATGACTAAGTCTTTATAGATATTACAGTTTCATTTTCTGTTAATGCATGATTTTCTGTAAAGCTGCTTTGAAACGATCCATGTTGTCAAAGGTGCTATACAAATAAAAATGACTTGACTTGAAAACAACCTAGAGCTGAACACTCTCAAAACAGTGGAGATGATAGTGGACTTCAGGAAACATCCCCCTGCACTCCTCCCCTCACCATGCTGAACAGCACTGTGGTAGCAGTGGAGTCATTCAGGTTTTCTCAGGACCTGAAGTGGGACACCCACATCGACTCCATCATGAAGAAGGCTCAGCAGAGTTTGTACTTCCTTCGCCAGCTGATGAAGTTCAACCTGCCACTGGAGCTGCTGACACAGTTCTACTCAGCAGTCATTGAGTCTGTCCTGTGTTCATCTATAACTGTCTGGTTTGGTTCAGCCACCAAATCAGACAGTCAGGGCTGCTGAGAGGATTATTGGTGCCCCCCCTGCCCACCCTCCAAGAGCTGTACATCTCCAAAGTGAAGAAATGTGCAGGTAGAATCCCTCTGGACCCCACACATCCTGCCCACTCCCTCTTTGAACTGTTGCCCTCTGGCTGGGACTACAGGGCACTGAGCGTAAGGACATCCAGGCACAAGAAGAGTTTTTACCCTCAGGCCATTTTCCTCATGAATAATTAAACTGCATTCAGGACTCCCATAGTACAATAATGTAAATACACATCTCAGGTACATTTATAAATTCACATATTTAATTAAATAACTGTACATACCCCTACCTTGCACATACATTACTACTAGCACATGTACATTCTGTTATATGTCCTATTATTTGTATGTCTATTTATACTCTTACCTAGTTTTATATTCTGTTTTCTGTGTGCACTTTTTTCTCCTATCACCAAAAAAAAATCCTTGTGTACATGAGAATACTTGGCAATAAAGCTCATTCTGTTTCTGATGCAAGTGCAATGCAACTGAAAACAGAAAAATATATTAAGGAACCTGATATAGTTGACCAGGGCAAGTTGTCACACTTTTTACTCCATTGAGTATTTTTCAATTTCTGCATAGCCACATACCTTATAGTCTTTACCGCTATTGAATATTTCCACTGACTTTTTTCTGTAATAACATCTGACCTGCTCTCTGGACTGGCCCTGGTGCAGGTGCATCCTCATCTCCAGCTGTTTGTTCTTCTCTCTCATGTGATCCAACTCTATCTGCAGCTCATTTAACTGCTGGTGAGACATCTGTGTCCAAAACAAACAAGTCTTCATGATCTTCATCAACAATCATATTTCAATGGAATAAACAATAGGTGTCATACTATCATACTACATCTGTCACACATTTATCTGATTACAGTCATACACGTCTCTAAACACTTGCCTTGTTTAGTCCTAAAGCTGACAGAAACGTCCTCTCACATGCAGTTAATGTTCATAGATCATGTGTCACATACTAGTTTGTGTGTGTTGTGTTGTTGTTTGAGAGCATCCAGGTTCTGCTGTTCATTCTTCAGCTGCTCCGTTAGTCCAGATAACGTCTGCAGAAGATCCTGCCGCGAGATGGACAGAGTCTCAAAACGCCTCATCAGTGGCGTCACCAAGTCTCGTCCAGACCCTAGATAGCCTACACCACAAATGAGATAAAACACTAAACAGAACAACACAAACTACATTTACAGAATGCATGTGAAATTATGTGAAGAATCTTGTCAACTCACTTTCAGGAAGTAAATCAAGAACCTTAAACAGAAACTCTTCATAAATCTTATATTTCTTCACTTTCTCTTTTAAATGAAGCCGTCTGTTGAATGGAGAATACAGATGAATATTAATGAACATCTAAAGTGTGACTTTTGTTTGATTCAAGCAGATCTAGACCAGCACATTAACTTTAACTACATCAAATGGTTGTTTTTGGGGAGCCTGGGTGGCTCTGCGAATAAAGACGCTGACTACCACCCCTGGAGTCATGAGTTCGAATCCAGGGTGTGTGGTTCACATAGCATTAGTTAACATGAATGAATAATACTTTTACAGCATTTATTATTCTTGGTTAATGCTAATTTCAGCATGATTTTTAAAATCAAAAGTTGGATGTTTACATTAGTTGCACTATGAACTAACATTAACTAACAATGAATTTCTCACAATAAATTTACCATGATTTTACTACAGTAACCATATTCTAACATTGATATTCATAGTAAAACCATAGTACTAATACAGAAAAACAAAAATTATTTAATAAAAATCATAATTGTGCAGTTATTTTGATTTGAATATGGTATCTGACTATCATATCACTTGGGCGTCCGCCAAAATATCTTCAATGGCCACGGCATTGTAGTCTCAGTTTATTTATTTATAAAATAAATAAATAAATAAACGGTTAGTCTAAACAATCATGGTACTACAATATTACTACAGAATATCAAAATCAAACATGCTTTCTGACATAAACTATGATTACTGCAGTCTGCAATATTGGAAGCACTTTATTATTAGGTTAAATTTGTTAACATTAGTTAATGCATTATTAGGTACCATTAACTAACAATGAACAAAATATTTTTTTTACAGCATTTATTAATCTTGTAATGTTAATACAAATACAATTGTTCATTGTTAGTTAATGTTAGTTCATAGTGCAACTAATGTAAAAAAGCATTAACCAAGATTAATAAATGCTGTAAAAGTATTATTCATTCATGTTAACTAATGCTATGTAATAATGCTAACAAATGTAACCTTATTTTAAAGTGTTACTACAATATTACTACAGTAAAATCACAGTTAAACTATGGTATTTTCATAGTAAAACCATGATACTCATGATACTGTTTATTACATAGTTTTAGTTCCCTTACGAGAGGTTCTCTCGTATTGCGTAAGCTAGCTTACGCTACGGGAAAGATTCATCTTTTCTGAGATATTGAAGCCAAAAAATTATCCTTAATTTTTGTATCCATTGTCAACGCAGTGCGGCAGCTGCAGACCTTGAGCGGGCTAGCTAGCGAGCTCATAGGTTGCTCTGCGGCAACTGCTGCAGCCTATAGACGAGCTTGGGCGAACTCGCATCCAATGAGAGGCGTCCGCGCGCTCACTGCAACAAAGCCCGCCAAAATGGGCGTGACTAGAGTGCATATAAGCGTAGTTCGTAGGCTGGAACCCTGATTTTCATCTCTTCAGCGAAGCTCTTCGCATCTCTGAACTGGAAGCTGCATCGCCGTTCGAGGGGCATCAAGCAAGCGTGGACAGCGCTCGAAGAAGCCGGCCGTCTTCGCCACCTTCAGCCGTCCTGCGAGCTACGCCATCCGGCGACGTATCCTTTTTAAAGCAAGCTAGTTCTTATGAACTTCACAAAAGAGTACGAGCGTCTTTTTAAAGATGCCTCGCTCCATCTGCGCTCTCTGCCTGGGACTGGGGCATGCAGAGCTCACCCTCGCTGAAGGCGGATGCGATCTCTGCGAGGAGCTTCCGATGTCGACCCTGCGGGCTCGACTCGAAGCGCTCAGGACCGAAGCCGCCGCGCCGCCTTCCATTCAGCCGCGCAGTAAAAAGCGCCGCTCTCAAAGGCTGCCGGAACCAGTGGTAGAAGCGATTGCCTCGCCGGAGCCCCTCCCTCGAGCATCGCCTTCACCCTCCCCGCCCACCCGGGACGCGCAGTTGCTGCCGAGCGGCTGCTCTGCTGCCATCTCGGACGAAGAAGCGGAGGATAAGGGCTGTTCCATCATGGCTTCGGACAGCGAGGAGTGGTCAGGTTCACACGCCTCCTCCTCGGCCCAGGAATCCAGCAGGACCCGCGCCGGGTCGAAGGGGAACTAACGCGCCTCCTCACACAGGCCGTCGACCGCCTCGGGCTCGAGTGGTCACCGCCCCCTGAGCAGGCTCCCAACAGACTCCACGCCGCACCTTTGCCCGCCCTCCGCGAGATGGCGGTCTAAGCTGGTGTTTCCGTCTAAGGCCTGCAGAAGTACTTCCGCCTGTGTTGGCCGCGCCTATACCGCCGCCGACCAAGCCGCATCTGCTCTGCATTCCATGGCCGTCTAACAGACAGAGGCTGTTTCAGATCTGACTAGCTGACTTGGGAGAAGCTGAACGCACTACGCGCCGCTCTCTCTGTCCGGTCTCTTCGGTTCCGCGGTGAGTGGCATTGTTGACCGTTTCTCGAAGCTCAAGCCATGAATCTCTTTCTGCCTCATCACGCTAGCTCCTCTGCAGGCCGCCCACGTGACCAGCCTCCTGCACGAGCCTCTTCACAGCGCCCAGCTCAACAAGCCAGACTTCTCAGCGTCGACAGGGCGGCCGCCCTCGATCGCGCTCAGACAGCCGCCGCAGACCGCCGCCCCCCTGCGGGCCTCGGCCTAAGATTGTACTGAAACCTGAGCAACCGAATTCCTCCTAGCGTTGTTGAGAAAACGACGGCTCAGTCCCGCCACGGCTGGACCACCGTCAAAGCTTCGCCCCCTGTCAGTCCCCTTCTCTCAGGCTACTGCAGTGGTGGATTCAGCAGCCAACAAGCCGGTGATACTACCCGTTTGCCTGCACTCAAACGCCGTTTTCACGGCGACCCAAAGAAATCTTGTAAAGAGTAAACATGCCTTATGTGTAGAAAATGTGCCCACAATCCAGTGCTCACCCCTACACACAAGCATTACACATCCCGTGTCCCTATCAGAGCACACTCACATAAGTGGTTACGACCCGCTCGAGTGTTAGTTAATAAACGCGCCCACGAGCCCGTGCGCGCGCCCCTCCTCTGCCCACTCTGTCACACGGCCAGCTGTATGTAAGTCCCGTACGCCCCTGTCAGTCCCCTTCTCTCAGGCTACTGCAGTGGTGGATTCAGCAGCCAACAAGCCGGTGATATTACCCGCTTGCCTGCACTCAAACGCCGTTTCCACGGCGACCCAAAATAAAGCCTTATGTGTAGAAAATGTGCCCACAATTCAGTGTTCACCCCTACACACAAGCATTACACGTCCCGTGTCCCTATCAGAGCACACTCACATAAAGCGGTTACGACCCGCTCGAGTGTTAGGGTTAATAAACGCACCCACGAATCCATGCGCGTGCCCATTCTCTGGCCGCTCTGTCACACGACCAGCCTTATGTGTAGAAAATGTGCCCACAATCTAGTGTTCACCTCTACACACAAGCATTACACGTTCCGTGTCCCCATCAGAGCACACTCAAAAGCGGTTACGAACCACTCGAGTGTTAGTCTCAATAAATGCGCTCACGAATACGTGCGCGCGCCCATTCTCTGCCCGCTCTGTCACACGGCCAGCAAACACTTCTCTGTATGTAAGTACCGTGCCCGTGGCTATGCTTGCGCATCACTTAACAGACGTGACTCTTTCCCCATTCACCTCAATCGGGAAGTCACTCACAGAACAGCCTGTCCATGCTGTCTGCGAGCAGTCCAGCATAAGCACAGTAAGCGCGCTCACACATTCTGTTCAGCGGCTGTGTGCGGCAATCAGAGCGATTTGGCCATTCACCCTCTAACATTACGCTTCAAAGCGTGGGAAGATATTCCAGGGATATCCGAATGGGTGTTAAGCACAATAAAACAGGGCTATTTGCTACAGTTCGATCGCCGTCCTCCTTGCTTCAGAGCGCGGCTCGAAACTACTTTGAACACGGAAGCAGCGTGCATGCTTCGTTCAGAAATAGCAAACCTTCTGTGCAAAAGGGCCATAGAGAGAGTGCCGCCTCCTCTGAGCGAGTCGGGGTTTTACAGCCGTTATTTTATTGTCCCCAAGAAAGACGGCGGCCTCAGACCAATATTAGATCTCAGGGTTTTGAACAAAGCGCTTGCAAAAAGACCGTTCAAAATGCTTACAACCAGCAAACTCCTGGTTTATTTCTCTCGATCTGAAAAATGCATACTTTCAGATTCAGATAAATCCCCGTCACAGGCCATTCTTGAGATTCGCCTTCGACGGCCAGGTTTATCAATACACCGTCCTTCCGTTCGGCCTGTCCTTAGCACCCCGTACTTTCACGAAGTGCATGGACGCGGCGCTCGCACCCCTGCGGAGTCAGGGTTTGCGAATTCTGAACTATTTGGACGATTGGCTGATTTTGGCACAATCACATACGGAGCTTCTGTCTCACAGGACAGTTCTCCTCAGTCATCTGAACAGTTTGGGCCTTGCAGTCAATTGGACCAAGAGCTCACTACAGCTCAGTCAGGCAATTTCCTTCCTTGGAATAGAACTAGACTCAGTGGCAATGACGGCTCGCTTATCTACACAGCGCGCGCCGTGTGCAGCGACTAGCCGCGTCATTTCAGATGAACAGCCTCACACCTCTGAAGAAATTTCAGAGAGTGCTAGGCTACATGGCCTCAGCCGCAGCAGTACTTCAGCTGGGTTTACTGCACATGCGCCCGCTTCAGCATTGGCTAAACACCGCGCGTCTCGCCGGGCTTGGGCCACAGGCCGCCAGCCCATCAAGGTGACTCAGACCTGTATTTCAGCTCTGCAGCCCTGGACAGTGGCCGAATGGTATCAGCGGGGAGTGACAATGGGAGCTGTATCTCGCCGAAAAGTCATCTCGACAGACGCGTCCAACACGGGTTGGGGCGCGGTCTGCGAGGGCTCTCCGGTTTTCGGCCTATGGTCAGTTCAGGAAAAGCTCCTTCACATAAATTGTCTGGAAATGATAGCGGTCGAGTACGCGCTCGTGCGCTTTCTCCCGGTCATTCAGGGTCACCACGTCCTGGTCCGTTCGGACAACAGATCTGTGGTATCCTACCTAAACCGTCAGGGCGGTGTCAGATCCAGGAACCTCTTCCATCTGACGAAACGCATACTGAGTTGGTCCCAGTGCCACCTGCGCTCGCTGAGGGCGACGCACGTGCCAGGCCACCTGAACGACGGCCCGACAATATTCCCCCAGGGGAATGGTCCCTGCACGCTCAAACAGTCCAGACGTTATGGCACCTATTCGGCAGAGCGGAGATAGACCTCTTTGCGTCCAAAGAGAACTCTCACTGCCCAATATTTTTCTCGAAAAGCGAGGAAGCGCTGGCCCAGGACTGGCCCAGACGCCCGCTTTACGCCTTCCCTCCCGTCTCGCTATTGCCACAGGTAATGCAGAGGATCAGGGAAACGCGTCACTCGGTGCTCCTCATAGCCCCACGTTGGGAGAATAAGACATGGTTCCCGGAGCTTATGCAGCTGTCACTGACAGCGCCGTGGCCCATCCCAGTGAGAGCAGATTTCCTCTCTCAAGCACGCGGCACAATCTGGCATCCCCACCCAGAGTGCTGGGCGCTGCATGCGTGGGTGATCAACGACTACCCGTCGCTCTGCCAGAAGGAGTAATAAACACCATCATACACGCTAGAGCCCCTTCCACGAGAAGACTCTATGCATCAAAATGGTCTGTGTTCTCAAAATGGTGCACCGACCGAGACCTGGACCCGCGGACATGTGGGGTGTCGTCGCTTCTCGTATTTCTACAAGAGCTGCTGGATAAGGGCAGATCCCCATCCACGCTCAAAGTGTATGTGGCGGCCGTTGCGGCGTTCGCTGAACCCCTGCACGGCCAGTCATGGGGTAAAAACGAGCTGGTCATCCGCTTCCTCAGGGGAGCTAGAAGGATGAACCCCCAGCGCCCCATCGGTTCCTATCTGGGATCTTTCTATAGTTCTCGAAACTATGAAAGCCCCCCCTTTCGAACCACTTCAATCCGTGGATTTGAAATACCTTTCACTCAAAACCGTTTTTCTGACTGCCCTGTCATCAGTCAAACGCGTGGGAGACCTCCACGCGCTGTCTGTCAGCGCTGCGTGTCTTGAGTTTGGACCAAGTGACTCAAAGGTCATTTTAAAGCCTAGACACGGCTATGTTCCCAAGGTGATCGGTACTCCATTCAGAGCACAGGTCATTTCCCTATCGGCGCTGCCAGCACCCAATAGCGAACGCGACGCCAATCTCCTTTGCCCGGTCAGAGCACTGAGATTGTATACTGCGCGCTCCGCCGCTTTCAGACGCTCTGAGCAGCTTTTCGTTTCGTTCGGAGGGCGCACCAAAGGTCTCGCCGCCTCGAAACAGACACTATCTAGATGGATAGTGGACGCTATTGCTGCTGCATACGCGTCAAAAGACCTGCCATGCCCGTTGGGCATTAGGGCTCACTCCACTAGAGGCATGGCATCCTCGTGGGCATGATCCAGCGGGATTTCCATTCACGACATATGTGTGGCAGAGGGATGGACTTCCCCCTCCACCTTTGTCAGATTTTACAATATGGAAGTGCCCGCTCTGCAGGCAAAACTACTAGCGGTTTAATACGCTACAGCTCCCCTGGTGAGCTGCACTAATGGGACACATTCCACACAGACCGGCACCGCCGCTCTGTCGTTCCCTTCCCACTATGTGCTTATGTATTACACAATCAATGACCCGCATTCTTGCCGGCCAAACATTATTTCCCCACTCATAAGGGCTCCCCCGGGTCCCCCCTTAATTCCCTGGGGCTCATACAGTGGATGCTTGGCGTGCACGGCGTTGACAATGGGTTCCCGTAGCGTAAGCTAGCTTACGCAATACGAGAGAACCTCTCGTAAGAGAACGTATCGGTTACCTAACGTAACCTCGGTTCTCTCTAAATGAGGGAACGAGTATTGCGTAGCCGGCCGTGCTCGCGCCACGAGCGACTTTTCGCTTCAGTCAATGAAAACCAGGGTTCCAGCCTACGAACTACGCTTATATGCTCTCTAGTCACGCCCATTTTGGCGGGCTTTGTTGCAGTGAGCGCGCGGACGCCTCTCATTGGATGCGAGTTCGCCCAAGCTTGTCTATAGGCTGCAGCAGTTGCCGCAGAGCAACCTATGAGCTCGCTAGCTAGCCCGCTCAAGGTCTGCAGCTGCCGCACTGCGTTGACAATGGATACAAAAATTAAGGATAATTTTTTGGCTTCAATATCTCAGAAAAGATGAATCTTTCCCGTAGCGTAAGCTAGCTTACGCAATACTCGTTCCCTCATCTAGAGAGAACCGAGGTTAAGTTAGGTAACCGATACGTTTTTCTGTATTAGTACTATGGTCTTCCTACGAATATCAAGGTTAAAATATGGTTAATGTAGTAAAACCATGGTAAATGTATTGTAAGGTAAGGCAAAACAGAAAGAAATAGGGTTTAAGAGGGTTTTCCTGTAGATTTTACTCATGTGAACTGGGTAAACTGGACTAGATTACCCATCTTTTACTAGTTACCTTGCTTGTAATTGTTCAAGTTCTGCAGAAAGTTCAGCTTTCTCCTTTTCTTTATATTCGTTCTGTTGTCTCTCCATATGAAATTTTTTCAAGGCACAGCGACGTTTTACCTCATTTTCCTCGACAAATTTCTCAAACTGTGCCGCCCTGTGTTTTGTCTGTGTAAAGAAGAATAAATGAAGCATTTCACATATATCAGAATCAGCTTTATTACCAAGTATGCTTACACATACAAGGAATTTGTCTTGGTGACAGGAGCTTCCAGTCTACAACAATACAAACAATACCAAAAACAGCAGCAAGACATAGGTAATTAAAAACAAAAAAGAACACAAAATAAATAGTTATACATATACGTACATACACTCACCTTCATACATACCCACATACACACACGTAGTGCAAATCTAATACAATCTGTATATAAAGAACTAAAAACAGTATATTATGTACAGAGCAATGTAAGTAATGGCAGAAGTGGATATGTTGGATAATATAAATTAAAATTAAAATTAAACTGTGTATTGCACATCATTATTGCTCAATGGGGCAATTTAATTGTTCATTAGATGGATGGCCTGAGGGAAAAAACTGTTCCTGTGTCTGACGGTTCAGGTGTTCAGAGCTCTGAAGCGCCGGCCAGAAGGCAACAGTTCAAAAAGATAGTGGGCAGGGTGAGTGGTGTCCAGAGTGATTTTTACAGTCTTTTTCCTCACTCTGGAAGTGTATAGTTCTTGAAGGGGGGGCAGGGGGCAACCAATAATCCTCTCAGCAGACCGAGCTGTCCTTTGTAGTCTTCTGATGTCTGATTTCGTAGCTGCACCAAACCAGACAGTTATTGAAGTGCAGAGGACAGACTCAATGACTGCTGAGTAGAACTGTATCAACAGCGCCTGTAGCAGGATGAACTTCCTCAGCTGGCGAAGGAAGTACAACCTCTGCTGGGCCTTTTTCACAATGGAGTCGATGTGTATTTCCCACTTCAGGTCCTGTGAGATGGTAGTGCCCAGGAAACTGAATGACTCCACTGCTGCCACAGTGCTGTTTAGAATGGTGAGGGGGGACAATGATGGGGTGTTCCTCCTAAAGTCCACAATCATCTCCACCGTTTTGAGCGTGTTCAGCTCCAGGTTGTTTTGACTGCACCAGAAAGCCAGCCGTTCGAACCTCCTTTCTATATGCAGACTCATCATCATCTCGGATGAGGCCGATGACAGTGGTGTCATCTGCAAACTTCAGGAGCTTGACAGAGGGGTCCTTGGTGGTGCAGTCATTGGTGTACAGGGAGAAGAGTAGTGGGGAGAGCACACATCCCTGGGGGGCACCAGTGCTGATGGTACAGGTGGTGGAAGTTAATTTTCCCTGCCTCACAAGCTGCTGCCTTTTCGTCAGAAAGCTGGTAATCTACTGACAGGTAGAGGTGGGAACAGGGAGTTGGTTTAACTTAGTCCGGAGTATATCTGGTATGATTGTGTTGAAAGCCGAGCTGAAGTCCACAAAAAGGATCCTTACGTATGTCCCCGGTCTGTCCAGATGTTGCAGGACATGATGCAAACCCATGTTGACTGCATCATCCACAGACCTGTTTGCTCGATAAGCAAATTGAAGGGGGTCCAGAAAGGGTCCAGTGATGTCCTTCAGGTGGACCAACATCAGTCTCTGAAATGACTTCATGACCACAGATGTCAGGGCAACAGGTCTGTAGTCATTAAGTCCTGTGATTTTAGGTTTCTTAGGGACGGGGATAATAACGGAACGTTTGAAGCAGCATGGGACTTCACACTGCTCCAGTGATCTATTGAAGATCTGAGTGAAGATAGGGGCCAGTTGGTTAGCACAGGAACGAAGGCATGCTGGTGAGATGCCATCTGGGCCTGGAGCCTTCATTGACTTTTGCTTCCGATCTTGAGTGCAGGTTGAGTAGCAGGAGGGGGGAGGAGGGGGGTTTCAGGAGGTGTTAATTGTTGTGTGAAATGAAGGCCGAGTGCATGTGGGGGTGTGAAATTGGGCCTTTCAAATCTGCAATAAAACACATTCAGGTCGTCAGCCAGTTGTTGGTCCGCCACAGGGTTGGGGGTAGGAGTCCTGTAATTAGTAAGTTGTTTCAGGCCACTCCACACTGATGCAGGGTCGTTAGCTGAAAACTTGTTTTTCAGCTTCTCAGAGTAGCTTCTTTTAGCCACTCTGATTTCCCTATTCAGTGTGTTCCTGGCCTGATTATACAAGACTCTATCCCCACCCCTGTAAGCCTCCTCTTTGGCATGACGAAGCTGTCTGAGTTTTCCTGTGAACCATGGTTTATCATTGTTGAATGATAAAAATGTCCTAGTAGGGATGCACATATCCTCACAGAAACTGATGTATGATGTAACAGTATCTGTGAGCTCGTCCAGGTCTGTAGCTGCAGCTTCAAAAACACTCCAATCAGTGCAGACAAAGCAGGCTTGTAGTTCCAGCTCTGCTTCAATAGTCCATCTCCTTATAGACCTTACAACTGGCTTTGTTGATTTTAATTTCTGCCTGTAGGACGGGAGAAGATGAACCAGACAGTGATCAGAGAGTCCTAAAGCTGCACGTGGGACAGAGCGATATGCATCCTTTAATGTTGTATAGCAGTGATCCAATATATTCCTGTCTCTGGTGGGGCATGTAATGTGCTGTCTGTATTTGGGCAGTTCGCGTGTGAGATTTGTTTTGTTAAAGTCCCCAAGAATAATAATAACTGAGTCCGGGTATTGTTGTTCTGTGTCTGTGATTTGATCAGCCAGCTGTTGCAGCACTAAGTTTCCAGACGAGTTTGGAGGAATGTAAACACTCACCAGAATAAATGAAGAAAACTCCCGCGGTGAGTAGAACGGCTTACAGTTAATAAAGAGCGCTTCCAGATTAGGGCAGCACATCCTCTTTAATGTTGTTACATCTGTACACCAACTTTCATTGATGTAAAAGCATGTTCCACCGCCTCTCGTTTTCCCTGTTAACTCCGCGATGCGATCCGCTCTGAACAGCTGGAAGCCCGGCAGATGTAATGCGCTGCCCGGAATGGCTTCACTCAGCCAGGTTTCAGTGAAGCACAGTGCAGCAGAGTTTGAAAAGTCCTTATTATTATGTGTGAGGAGATGTAATTCGTCAGTTTTGTTGGGAAGAGAGCAGAGATAGGCTAGATGAATGCTCGGCAGTGCTGTTTGAACGGCAAGCTGACGGAGTTTAACCAGCGCGCCAGCTCGTCTCCCTCGCCTGCGTCTCGTAGCGTGTCTAAACAACACAGCAGCGCCTCCAACTAAAATGTCCAGCAAAACGTCCGAATATTCAAAAACCGGGAAAAGATTATCTGGTATGTGCTGCCGAATGTTCAGCAGTTCGTCCCTTGTAAAACTGACTGGTAAAAGATTGCTAAACACAGGACATACAAACAAAAACAACAAAAGAATTGGAGAGCTCCACACCGAGGCGGCCATCTGCGGCACCATCCTTCTGCGTCCAGGTTAGGTTAATACGTTAATGTTAATACTTTAATGTCAGGTTAATACGTTAATATTTCTCACCTCCTGCTGTCTGAGCTGTAATTCTGCTCTTTTCTGCTGCAGGATCTGCATGCGACCTCTGACCTCCTCATGTTTGTCCATCAATTGTTTGTTGAGTTTCTCCAGTTGCATCTGTTTCTTCAGGAGTAATGTGGACTGAAGTGTGTTCACACCTGACTCCAGAATCACACTAGAACTCTGCAGCACATTTCATCATATCATCACTGTATACATGTGTCTACACCACACAAGTGAACAGTTTATATCTGATTTATACCTCTTTAATTACAGGAAGATGGGTTATACGCTCATCCTTTCGCTCACTGTCAAGACAACAACAGCACAGACGTTATTCAATTAAAATATATATATATAATTCAATTACAAAAATTTATTTCGGTCCTCAAATACAATTTTCCATAATAAATATTAACATACATAACAACCGAAAAAGGTGTAGGCTGAAGCCTTTGCTTATTGTGCCTAACCTTTTTACATATTTATCTAATGAGCGTCACTTTTCTCAGTGAATTTGATTCATACAAGATAAACAAAACAGTAACATAATTTCACAAATGTGCATACATAACTACAAAGGTACTCATTTCAGACATTAATACAATAGTTTAAATATTATATACAAAAATTATTCATATTGAGGTATATAGTTATTTATCATCCTTTTTTTTTAAACATTTTCTTAAATTAACAAAGTGAACTACACATTTTTAATTCCTTGTCACAATTATTCCATAGGTTTACCCCTTTCACAGATATACATCTATTTTTTATATTTGTTCTTTATTTTTTTTTAAACATGTACATTCCTCTTAGTTTATACTGGCTTTCTCTTATTTCAAACAGCCTCTGAATACAATTTGGAAGTACATTTTTATATACTTTATACAATATTCAATAAATAATATGTGTGTTGGTTCGTAATAGACAATCTTTATTGCTCTCTTCTGTAACATATATATTGGATTTATGTTGGCTTTGTATGTATGACCCCATACCTCCACACAGTTATGTATGGAACTATGAGCAAACAATACAGTATGTATAATGAGTTTTCATTCAAAATATGTTTTGTTCTATTTAATATTGCAATCACTGATCTATATATATAACTGGATTGCTCATGACATCACAACAGTGAAGGTACTGCGCCGCCATCTTGGTATTCCCTAACATTCAGTATTCTGTAAGGTATGGCGGAGGATCAGTGCCTTAACAGATTCCCGAACAAACAAGAACTTACTGTTAAAAACCCCCCTAATTACTGAAATAGCGCCAACCAGCCTCCACAAGCACAATAAATGTATTGACAAAGAGACAATGAACTATTGACAGAGAACCGCATGTGACATCCGCATGCTCACCACGTGCTTATCGTGTGGACAGGAAGGGGGAAACTTTGAACGTAAAAATGTGTGTGTGTGTGTGTGTGTTTTTCAGTTAAACACAGAACTGCATATTGCTAATGAAATACGTGTAATCCCTGTATGTTGTGTATTTCTGAGGTATATCAAACTCGTTAGAACTGTTTCGTTGTGTGTTTTAAACTCTGAGGCCTCATATTTAATAGCCTCAGTGTATATTCCCTTATTAAGTGTACTAAATATACCTTTCTTGGTATCAAATTAAACCTTACGATTTGTCCGAGCTGAATTCGAATATAAGATCTCTGTAGAATGATATTACGCGATGTTTTACTATCTTTTGAGTCATTCAGCCCAAAATCTCTTACTGTCATAAACATGCAAATGAGCTTTGACAAAGGAACTCTCTCATGCTGTAATGGAGAGTAATGGAGGCCTTTACGACCTCCAAAGGAATGTTCAGAGAAGTGCTGACCCTCCCTTCATTCTCTTACTGAGAAAGAGAAATGAACCCTGTTAATCCTATATATATATTCTATATATCCATGTGATAAATATTGACATGTATCTAATGTGCCATCTCACATTTTCCCTTAAATGTGCTTGATCTATGTTTTCTTGCAAACTAATGGGTTAATGTTTCAGACTTTGCATACTATGGTTAACCAAAATCATATGTGTGGCATATTTGGTCTCTATAACTTGGTATTTTGAAGATTGAAATGACTGTGTACATGATATGTCGATAACAACAACATATTAGTATTAAAAGTATATTTCCTATTTTCTTTCTTGCACATGCAATGGGCAATTTTACAACAAAGAGCAATAAACCAAATTCCCGCCTAGTCCCGCCTTATTGGTCGAGCCAATGAGAGGTGTGACATGTGTGCTAAGGGTATAAAATTGCTGCGCCCACTTCTCTCTATCTCTATTCCCTCTTAGCCCTATCTCCTCTCTTATCTCTTCGCTCTGTTATGCTCCTCTGGCTTCCTGCCTTTCTGGTCCTCTGAGCCTTGTGCTCTCTCACTCTCTCGCTGAATGATGCCACACTAGAAGGCCCCAAGGACTCCCAAGCGTGCGCCAGGCTACCTACGGCCTTGACTTTTCCATTCACCAAAGATATCAAGACAACATCATCAAAGATCAACTGGAGCCTCAACAAATTGCATCAGGACAGTTTAATTCAAATGGGACATGCAAGTATCAAACTTAGTCTCATTATTTGATACATTAAGTATCCTCACCCCTTTCTAAAAAGGGCGTGTCAGAACTAATATGATGGTTTGCTCAGGCTGTTGATCTGCTGAACTTCAAACAATGCTATAACTTCTTGCCTTCCTGTATTCTGCTTCAGCCCTCTTTCCCTTGGTAAACTGTATGAATGTATGTATATGTATGTTAGAGTAGTTTAAATGTTTAGTCTAGTTAATAAAGTCTTGTTCATGTCACATGTAAAGTTGTCTGTGTCTCAAGCTCATATCTAAAGTC
The DNA here is from genome assembly GCF_025860055.1 of Xyrauchen texanus. NCBI lineage: Eukaryota > Metazoa > Chordata > Actinopteri > Cypriniformes > Catostomidae > Xyrauchen > Xyrauchen texanus. Next base: position 80,142 of record NC_068291.1, on the reverse strand, counting down.
ACTAATCATAGATTTTGACTACTTGCTCTTAATACTTAGTAAGAAAGACATTTCCCTTGCCCCGGAAATGTACATTTCTATTAATTAATTAATTAATAACCAAAATTGAGTGTTCACGGGATGAACCGAGTATTTGGTTGTAATGTTAATGTAGCTACATCAAGTTAACCCGATTAACTGATCCAAATATTCATAATTGATTATAACAAGTTATGATTGATTATTAATATTTAATAGAGCTGATTCGCTACCTAATGGTGGAAGAATATAGAGCTGATTCGCTACAATTCCTATGGGTCTCAATGGGAAATCATCTGTTTTGGTGAGTCAGATTTTACCTATCCAGTCACATTAAAAAAAGGTTTTTAAGTCTGCATTCACTGCATCACAATGCAATCTTCCTAAATATGTAATTCATTATTTATTTGGACTCTCATTTTCCCCCTGCTTATTCTAAGTGTGAGCGTGTTATGTTACTCTTTATTGCAGCAGCATTACGTTCAGCGGCGCACGTGTTACCTGAATACAAACAAGTTTAAGAAACTGAGGTAAGATATCAGCAGACATTTTCAAACATATGTATTGCAGGCTTTAAAGTTTTTATTCTGAATACATAATTATGCTTTGTAGCTTTTGTTAACGTTGAACGTGCATTGTGGTTATTTTCTTAGGATAAATGAATAATAGCTATGCAGCTAACGTTAACTTAGGAAAATAACCACAATGAATAACAGTATAACTCACCAAGTTAGCTTTTTTGGTCAAGTTGAATATCTATTTGCAGATCAACACATAGTTACATATGATAAATATAATGTGGGCTTGCATCAATTCTCTGTGTGTGATCTGTACCTCACGGGCATCATTTCTATAGTGATCAATTGGAATTGACGAGGAGCAGGGCTGGACTGGTAATCTGGTATACCGGGCATTTTCCCGCTGGACCCACGCACTTTGGGGCTGATCGGGTTGGACTGGCCATCGGGAGAACCGATATAATGAGCCGCCGATTTAGCGAGTTGCTATGTAAAATCCCGGGCCAATTTCTCATCCCAGTCCAGCCCTGACAAGGAGCACATGGATATTGTAGAAGTTAAACAAGGTAAGTTTGCAGTTTGGATTTAAATAAACATCCCACTGAATGTTAGATAAAACTGGAATTGGTTTGCAACAGGAAGAAAACCTGTATGAGGAGACAGTTGTCAGGCTTCACTGAAGAGCTGTTTTAACAGAGTAAAAAAATATTAAACAGTCTGTTTTATTTGCAATGAAGATACTTTTGCAACATGCAGTGTAATTTTTTATAAGTCTTATAAAATCAATGTGTTTCAGATAGTTATAACTTTTAATATTAATAGAAAAGTTGACCCAAAATGTAAATTCTGTCATCATATACTCAACCTCATGTCCTTCCAAATCCATGTGACTTTCTTTTGTAAATAGCTTGTTTTGGTCCCCAACGACTTTCATTTTATGGACAAAAACATTCATTAAAATGTCATCTTTTGTGTTCCAGAGAAAAAGTCATACAGGTTTGGAAGGACATGAGGTTGAGTAAATAGCTGTGCGAAAGGTGTTACGTAAATTGGGGTATAAAGTTCACACTAAGGGTTTAGTAACAACTAGTAAATTTGTAACTAAGTTGGTGCTTAATTTGGTTGCTCCACCTGTTCTTAAGGCAAGTCTTAACTAGTAAGTCGTAAACTCTCCGTAAAGTGATGCGTAGTCGCATAATATGACGTTTACCTGCATTGATCCAATAAGCAGCCTTCATATTTGTTCACAGAAGCATTTAAAAAAATCCATGAACTTCAATTCAATTTTGTTTGGTTTATGTTCAAACCTTGTTTGCTCACGTAACTGACACTGCGAACGTCACGAGAGCAGCTCTCTTGAGACACATTTTGATAATTAAAATATTATTTTAATTATTTAACATTTTATACTTTTATATTTGACTGTCATTCATATGTTTTTGAAGCCTGAAAAGGAAATCATACCCTAATTTTATTATATGACTCAAGCTAAATTTGTATAAATGACTTAAAAGTGAGTTTGTTTGGTAATTAACCGTCATATTCATGAAACACCTAAAAAAGGCAATTAATTGTCATAATCATTATTATTTGTTTGAAAATTAATTGTCGGCCAAATCTTACAATCGTGACCCCTAATTTTCATTATTAGGTTCCTTGTGAATAGGCTCTATGCATGTCGCAGTTCCGGGTTCGCGTGTACTAGGCTATCAACTTCCGGTTCAACTTCCTGTTTATACACAGACAGATATGGCTCTCTTTTATAGTCGTTGTCTTCAGGACTTACCTCGTCTGACGGTAAATGATGTAGACCGACTCATAAAAAAATCATGTGCTGCTCCTAACAGGTTTCGAGTGGTGTGATTTTGATTATGTGCGCAGGAGGACATGCTTGTTGAGCGTATATACAAAAATATTGATGTAATGCGCACCATTAGAGACTGAGCAGATCTTTTTTTTTTTTTACCACTACCTACTTCAGTGTTTGCATGTTTAGGTCATTTTTAGATAACCAGTTAAGTATTTCTCAATTTCTACAATTGTACAAATGTTGCTTTATTTAATGACTGTGTGTTACATTGTGGCCACATACCACTGGTGGTCCATTCAATCAGGCACGGCGCCAGGATTTCAGGTTTGGATGGGCCAGACCAATTGTGGGTGGGCCTTAAATTAAAAACGCTAAATTAAAAACGTTATCCAATCACTGTTTAACCTAATGAAAGTTACTGACTAATATACTGCTATATTATCTCTACGTAGGCTATACATATTATAGATTTTAATAGCTTGATGCTCTTTAAATATTTTGTTGCATTGTTAAAAAGTTTCGGTGCATATAGAGTCAGGACAGACCTATCCGCGATCGCTCTCCTTGGTTCTGACCAAAGAAGAGCGCTTTGGAATCTCCATTACGCATCATACCTGGGCTGCGTTTCCCGATAAAAGAAAAAGCGGTGTTCTTTATAAAATAAGCACTTCAGAAATAGTTGAAATTGCATTTATTAGGACTCATGGGATATTATAAAAAAATATCTAAACTATAATAGCCTATATTTAGACTGTAAAAGAGGTCAGGAATGTAATATTTCCCCAAAACATAGTTTAGTTCTGCTCGTATAACATAAGGCCGAATATTTCACAATTCTTATTAATTGTTTTAAGTTTTCAACAATAGGCTACTACATTACAGATCAACAACACTGCCCGACAGTTTCAATCAATACTCGGGAACAGAACTTGTTCATTAACAACGTCATCTGTCCATTTATTTATTTTCGATTTCATTAAAGGGGTCATGACATGAGAAACCAAATTTGCCTTGATCTTTTGGTATATAAGAGGTCTTTGTATCATTAAAACGTCCTGCAAGTTTAATATTTTAAGACGTCCTCCCCATTCTAAACGAATCATTTATTTAATCAAACTCAAAATACAGCTCGTTCTGGATTCATGGTTAGAAGTGACGTGTCGGTTAGAAGTGACGTAACAGCGTTTGCATATGACCGCCTCCAGCGCAAGACAACTACGCTCATTTCGTATCGCCGTGCGCTTCACAAGTGTTCAGTCGATGGACAGCGAGCTCTGACAGTGACTACTTGTGCACAGGAAAATTACGATGCCACACAGATGTGCTGTTCCTGGCTGTGGTCAAACAAAACCTCTGAATAAGCTGCCGAAAGATCCAGACGTCAGGGAAAAATGGATGCAGTTTATTTTTTGCGGACGTTCCAGTCACGGCAGTGTTAACTTAAGCGTTTGTTCTGTACATTTTAAGGATGACTGTTTTGAGAACAAATCTCAATATGATGCTGGCTTTGCCAGAAAACTGTTGCTCAAAGATAAGTCCGTGCCGACTATTCTGGGAACAACGACGACGCAAACTGTAAGTAATCTATTTTAAACTTTAAACTACTTTTTAAAGCGCAATTTCATTCATTATGAATAATCACAGTGTTTTTACTTAGTTTACTTGCATATTGTTCTGGCTGGGGCGTCAATAATTGATACATAGGCACTGACGTTAGCCAATCATAACAGTGGGCGTTAACACTGAAGTCTTAAATGGAAAACGCCCCCAAAACAGACTGTTTGAATCAGAGGATGAGAAACAGGGTGGGAAAAGGTCATAAATCACTAGATTTTAAAAGTTTTTCTTAAAAAAAAATATATTAATACTATAATTGCACCTAAGGGAACATAATAATACAATAAAAAAAACCATGTCATGACCCCTTTAACAACAGACTTACTTATTATACAGAGAAGATGTATTAAAATGTAACCTACACAATATCACAATATCAGAACAAAGTTATCTGCATTGCAGAAAAACAACAACAACAAAACATTTCAGAAGCCAAAAAATAATCAGGCTAAAAAATAACAACTGAGTAACAACTGAGTAAAAGACACTCATATTTTTGCGCTAACAGACAGGCTTAAAAGATTGCCAAACGTGAAGAAAAGGGAAGAAGAGAGAGTATGAGAAGAATATTCATTCATTGCAAATCAAATTATTTATCAGAGCAGTAGGAAAGGGCATGCTACTGTAACGGTCACTTTGTGCTTTTATGTTAATCTGAGGTAAAATGAGAACTGCGCATGTGCGTGTCAGTAATAAATTTGAAAGGTGAGGAGATAACCGCTCCACCGACCGTTGTACTCTTTCTTTTATTTCATTTTATATTTGTGGACGAGTGTGACATTTGAGTAATTTTACTAAACACGGGGAAAATAGGCTACGCTATCGTCTTTCCTGCATCTTTCCCTCCGACACCTATTTTTTTTTGTTTTTTTCTACCCCCCTCTGAGCCACATTTCAACTTTGCGTTACACTACCGATCTTTCCGAAATTACAGGAGTAGTCGGCGGGGTTTGCTCTTGAAAATGTCAATGATTTCATCAAAGTCGAGAGTTACTGTAAGCTCTCTCTCAAAGGTCAACAGACAGAGGGACATAAGGCGAGAAGTAAGCATGGTGCTCCTATTTGGTGTTTTAATCCGGTTGACACTGGAAAAGACGCGTTCAACTGTACAAGATGTCATTGGCATTGTTATCAGAGCTTATGGATATTCGGGAAAACGTCCCCATTGCTTATGTCCATCACTTCTACAAGACTTTTGAGATGTTCTCCTCTTTTTTTCTTCCTCTCTATGAGTTGCACAAACACGTCGAACTCTGACTCTGATATGGTTAAGTGGAAGCGCTTCCCTGTATCATTGAGAGAGTTCGCTATAGTGGCCAAGCTGGTGTCATTTGTATCAAGGCTAGGGGACATCAGGATTTCAGCAGATGCCGTGAGGCCATAGGTGTCACTGTGGAATCGAGTGTTCAGTTCATTAAGCTGGCAGTCTATTAGCGTGTTGGAAATGTTGCGCAGGTCACTATCACTCCTCACCCTTGTCGATTTCCCCAACGTGCATGTGACAATACTTCCCTCAAATCGGCCTGGGAGCTTTCTTGAGCGGGGCAAACTGATGACATCCCAGTTCTCGACATCATGATCCTCCATCATCTTATTTGTTGTTGCTAACATATTTGAGAACGCAGAGTCACCGGAGCGAATGTCTGTCAGTTCTTGTTTGAGGTTCTCGATCAAATCAACCGTGTCTGTCACTGATGTGTCGATGGACTGGAGGCTTTTAGACGTGAAGTCTGATTTACTGAACAATTGTTTGAAAAGTACAAGGAGGAATATGAACTTTTTTGTTCTGATCTGCTGAAGTAGTGACTGTGCCTCAATCTCACTCTGTCCCCCGTCTTCCGCATACTGTGCCAGCACCTCCACAATAACATCATACAGAATGAAAACTTTTGTCACTGCGGCTGATCTTGAATCCCACCTGGTGTCACACCCTCGCTCCAATTCCAATTACCTCTGATCGGGCCGCATCTCTCTTTGCGCGTTAAGGAAACGGGCATGACGTTCGTTGCCGCACATGAAGGCGTGCAAGGTGTTGAGAGTGTCGAAAAAAGTAGAAGCATCCAGCGATGTCTGGGCCACAGTTGACAGGACGAGGTTTAACCTATGAGAGTGACAGTGCACGTAGATGGCGTTTTGAAAGGTGCCCTTAAGGATGGCTTGGACACCCCCCTTATGCCCAGCCATTACCGATGCACCATCAAACCCAAAACCAACACAAAGGCTAGGGTCTAGTTCAAAAGGTGCGACAACTTCTAATATTTTCTGTGCTATCGCATAAGCAGTCATGTTGTCTGTGGATCCGATGCCAACAGCGCGTTCTTGCACAGTCCCCATGTGCACATACCGAAAGCAAACAGCCACCAGCTGCTTTTTAGATACATCCTTACACTCGTCTGCTAAAATAGCATAGAAAGATCCCTCATGCAGTTCACGTTTAATCCGTCGCAACAGGAGAGTGCACGCAGCATCCAACAGGTCATTCTGAATTTCGTGACTGAGCATCTTTGCATTGCTAGGGATCGCATCTAGTCACATCTGAGTTGCTTTGTCATGCCTGCAGACAAGTCTATAAAATTCCAGGAAATTACCTGCATTTTTGACCTCCTCATTCTCCCGGTTGCCACGCAGGGGTACTTCTTGTTTGGCACAAGTAATCAGAACGTCCAGAATTACTTTGATGTGCTCCCGATTCCTCTCTATGATTTCACCCTGTCTACCATCTGTGTTGTTCAGTTGATGGATGACACAGCCACGCTCAGACATTGACAGCCTGTAATTGTTAAATTTATCCAGAGCAAATGTGTGCGATTTGCTATTCTGGTGCTTTAAACAAGCGTGATTGAGGTGCTTCCAGTCCCGGTATCCAGTCTGGCTAAACTTCTCCTCCCTGCCCCGATCACCAAAGTGCCTGCACATCTTACAGAATACTGCATCCTTCCTAATGCTGTACTCAAGGAAATTGTATCTGCTATACCAGTTTGTGGAGAAACTCCTTGCTTTCTCACCTATCACTGTGACCGGATACTTCAGCACTGGTTGAGTTGCGGGCTCATCCACGGAAGACAGATCCACAGGACTATCATCCACTCGCGAGTCAAAGGCGCTGAGAGGCAGAGGCGCTGGCGCCCTCCTAGCAACGGTGCTGGTTGCGCTAGCTGCGCTGGTCGCGCTAGCTGCGCTAGTCGCACTAGCATCCTGGGGTGGCAGAGACGAAGGTGTGCTAGGTGATGTGGATCTCAGCTCTCCTTCATCTCCTGGTTGCAGCGATGACTCAAGAGACTGTACGTCCGCGTTTAAGGTACCTAAACAACGACTGTTGCAACATTGTCCTTTACTGGAAATTATTTTTATACAAGCTAATGATAAGCACTGAAGCTGTTTCATGCGGCGGGGGCTGCGCTGGGTTGGAAAATATGTGACGTCATTACGTTTTTTAATTTAATCAATGTTGATTATGAAAGTGAGCATGCAGCATGAGAGAGATGATAGGCTACATCATGAGATGCGCAATATTTCTGGATACATGGAGTGGGTAAAACATTATTCTGACCACTTAATTGAGTTTTTTCGTTTTGTATTAAATTGTATCTTAATTTTGATCAATGTTTTATCAACCAATTGCCTGTATTTAATAAATAAGAAGCAAATATATAGCAGACAATGTAATAAGGCACCGGCACGATCACTTGCATTGCACGAGAACTGGAGCGTTTCCGCCACAGAGTGAAAAATAAAAAATTTAATTGCGATTTTTTTAATCTCACAATTCTGACTTTTTATCTCAGAATTACGTGATATAAAGTGGCAATTGCAGGTTAGCTATAAAGTCAGAATTGCGTGATATAAAGTGGCAATTGTAGCCTATGTTATTAAGTCAAAATTGCGTGATATAAAGTGCGAGAAATATAGCTTGAAATTCTGGCTTTTTTTCACATAATTGCATGTTTATATATCTCGCAATTCTGACTTTATAATAGGCCTACGCAATTGGGAGATATAAAGGCAGAATTGCATGATATAAAGTGCGTGTTACAAAGTCAGAAGAATTGTGAGATATAAACTATGGGTAAAAAAAAAAAAAGCAATTGCGACTTTATTTCATGCAATTCTGACTTTATAACACGCAATTGCGGCTTTATTTCATGCAATTGCGACTTTAGTTCACGAAATTCTGATTTTATATCTAGCAATTCTGAGAAATAAAGTCAGAATTGCAAGATAAAAAGTCGCAATTATCTTTTAAAATGTTTTAGGCTATTCTATGGCGGAAACAAGCTTTCATACTAGGCTATAGCCTATAGCCTGCCCTAGTAGCCTAATTAAATTAATATAAAGAGGCGATTTGTCCACTAATGGCTTAGTCGACTAGGGGGGAAAAAAATAGTCGGAGGCCTTATTCCACATATCTTCGAAGTTCGAACCAGCAGGCCATTCTGGGTTGAGCGAGCGACCCTGCAGAATGAGCGAGCAGAGCGGAATATTCAGAAATGCGCTCTCCGCTCACATGCTCTGATCGGAACAAACCCGAACACTGTCTGCTGAACTTGCACAGAAACATCAAAATAGACATAACCAGCTTAAAATTGTTTTTAAAACTAAACATTTAGACTATTTTAGCACAAATTATGAGCTTAATTGGCGATTTTTTTATAATTCTTGACAGAAATGTTTTGGGTGGGCCTGTTGAAAAGTGGGTGGGCCTAGGCCCGTCAGGCCCACCCATAACGCCGTGCCTGCATTCAATTATAATATACAGCATTATATTTATTGTATTCTTATTTATTTACACTATAAACAATATTTACATATATACACAAAATACTCATATATATATATATATACACACACATACTATATTTATACAATATAATATATATACACCTATCTATTATATTACATTAGACATGTATATGTACATATATATTTAAATTTGTATAGGCTAGTTAATAAATACATATGTTATGCATTATGAAATTATAATAAAAAATGCATAAGGAAACACTGTCTTAGTTTTGTCTGTTGATCAGTGTTATGAACAGAGTGTGAAATCCATAGTTTTTACAAAAGTATATGTACAATATTTACATTTACCTTAGCACATTAACAAGGATGAGGGTTTTTAGACTCAGTGGCTCCATGCCTTGACAAGTGGTCCACATTGGTAGTTCACAAGCAAACATGCCACTGTAAACACTTGGTTTATGCTACCAGAAATGGACAAGGGGATGACTGTGTCAAACAACTTATGCTCCTTCACTCGACGGATAAGACGTTCAACATGTACCCTGAGCCTGGCCACAAACTGAATGTGTGTCACTTCATGAGGTAGCATTTGTTTTCCCTTGGTCAGGAAAACAGGCCAGTGAACTTTGCATGGCACTAGGCTGTCAATTAAGAAGCCCTTATCCACCATGATGGCCATGTCAGGAGTAAGAAGGTTAATGATCCCTGACTGTTTGAACAACTCCCTGTCACTTATAGACCCTGCATAGAGTCCAGACACAAATGTTATTGCACCGTGAGGTGCCATTCCTATTAAAGCCTTGAATGTGCAGTGAGACTTATAGTTTGTAAAAACCTCACTTTGTAATAGCAATGAGGAAGGTGTTTGGCAGCGGATCTCAGTACAATCCAGGATAACCTGTGTGTCTCGGAAAAGATGAAATTGGGCTCGTACACTCTCTTTCGGCATCCAAATGCACACTGACCCCAGGACAAAGTACAGGAAGTTGGCCCAGGTTGTTATGATGCGGCTCACAGTGGCCTGATGTACATGGAAGCGATGACCAAGGTCCTTTTGCTTGAGGCCCAAAGCAAGATGCATCATGAACAGGAAGAACTCGTCTATTGCAGGAAGTGCCCGAGTGTTTCCAGCCTCCTTGGTGACTTTGGAGTTGGTGACATGAATCATTCTGTGTGTTGCCGGTTCAATCAGTTCCCAGAAGGCCATCAGGTGGTTATAGGTTGCAAATCTGTCAAGAAATAAACGTACATTGGTTCTCACATGGCATAAAAGACTTACACTTAGCTTTATAGTATAGTAATTTCCAGTTTAGGAAATAAGAATGCTGAACTACAAGTAACTGATACAACAATCTTGTAATACATCACGAGTCATGAAAATTATGGAATTCGGTATGTATGATTAAACTAACTCTGATTGCTGTTGAAGCCAACAGATGTTATTCATACTTATAATTATGTTAGCCTATGTTGTTGTTATTATTTTGGTCGGTGTAGCCTACTTTTACGTGCAGCTAGCTTATACAACTCCAATAATATTTAATAACAACGTGGACTAGTGTTTTCAAGACAAAGGCAACGCTATTACAAATGCTTATCACAGGCAATATAATTTTACCTTGTATAAAAGCGTATGTCCTCATCGGACCCAGCAAATCTCTGGAGACCAAAGCGAAGTATGATCTTGGTCTGGTCCAACTGCTTCCGTAGATCTTCTATCTCCCTCGTCAACTCCTCATTTTCATGTAATACCATGTCCACAGCTGCAGCTTCAGGAACTGAACAATAATCGTGTCCAGTCCTCTCCACGTCAAAGTCCATATCTTGCTCTACATCCGAGTAAGAATAACTAGAATGTTTGTCGTTGTTAACTTTCGCGCGTCAGATCTAATACGGAACCGGAAACTGTTTGCCCAGTAGAGAGTGTAGTTGGAAACACGTCACAATCCCCGCTGCATAGAGCCTATTGGTTTGTTAAAAATGTTTATGAAATTTCAAAAAGTGAAACAGCTTGTATCATATTTAAAAATGCAATTTCATGATGTCATATAAATTGACAAAATGTGTGGTGCTGGCGTAGTGGGCTAAAGCACACAACTGTTAATAAGAAGGTTGCTGGTTCGATTCACCACAGTCACCACCATTGTGTCCTTGAGCAAGTCACTTAACTGCCAAATGCATAAATGTAAAATGTAAATAAAATGTGAAATTTTAAAATGTATCTATATATGAAGTGTCCCCCCTCAGTTTGATTAATATATTTTTTTAGTTATATTATGCTTACATGTTGTCAAAACATGATCCAACATGATCATAGATGGTTGAAAGGGTCTACTAAATCTACTAAAACTGCTAAATTGTTACGAAGGCAGGAGGAGGCAGACGAGGGGTGAGGATCTAAGTGTGGTTTTTATTGACAATGGTGAAAACAAACAAGACTGGAACAAATGAATCGTCCACGATGGGAGAACAAAAACCAAAACACAAAAACATCCAAAGAATACACGGGCTGGAGAAACATCCACGGTGGGCAAAGGTAACATTGACAAACTGGGCAAACACGGCAAAACATCTACATCCAGACATCCACATTCAATGTTCGACCAGGAATAGAGGAACAGCAGGGTTAAATACACAGGGGTAATGAGGACTAAACGACAAACGTGGGAGGCTCAGGAGGCGGCACCGTAGAAGGCAGAGCCGTATCGTTGAAAGCTTTGGAGGCGGAGCCCTGGGAGGCTCGGGAGGCGGAGCACTGGGAGGCTCGAGAGGCGGAGCCCTGGGAGGCTCGGGAGGCGGAGCCCTGGGAGGCTCGAGAGGCGCTGGCTCTGGGAGGCTCGAGAGGCGCTGGCTCTGGGACGGTCCAGGCTACTGGCGCTGGCTCTGGGACGGTCGAGGCTACCGGCACTGGCTCTGGGATGGTCGAGGCTACAGGCGCTGGCTCTGGGGTGGTCGAGGCTACAGGCACTGGCTTACTGACGTTCAAGGCTACAGGCAATGGCTCACTGACGTTCAAGGCTACAGGCACTGGCTCACTGGCCGTCGGGGCTACAGGCGCTGGCTCACTGACGGTCGAGGCTGCAGGCGCTGGCTCACTGACGTTCAAGGTTACAGGCACTGGCTCACTGGCGGTCGAGGCTGCAGGCACTGGCTCACTGACGTTCAAGGCTACAGGCACTGGCTCACTGACATTCAAGGCTACAGGCACTGGCTCACTGACGGTCGGGGCTGCAGGCACTGGCTCACTGACGGTCGGGGCTGCAGGCACTGGCTCACTGACGGTCGGGGCTGCAGGCGCTGATTTGTTGACCGTGACATACGTGAGCTCTGGTTCGTTGAACATTGAAGGCAGAGCCATGGGAGGTTCTGTGGACGGAGCCGTGGAAGGCAGAGGCTGGGAAGCGGAAGTCTTTCCTCTTCTCCTCCTCCCACGGTCCAGGCTACCGGCGCTGGCTCTGGGACGGTCGAGGCTACCGGCGCTGGCTCTGGGACTAATGAGGACTAAACGACAAACAGGTGAGGACAATGACTAAGTGCTGGCAGTGATGAGGGCCGGGAATTATGGGAATTGTAGTTCATGACAGTGACACGTGAAACTCGGGGCAGACAACAGGGGATCGTGACATAAATGCTGCATTTTAAATAATATTATTACATGCAGATTAATGCAGACAGCACAAAATTTACTGATAAAACTAAAATTGCCAATCAGAATTGAGTAATAACAATGATTCATATTTTGAGTGGCCAAATGAGAAATGGGGGGTTCGGTTCACTGGGGTTGCAGCCTACTTTTTTGTCCTTTGCTGATCACATGCCTGTGTGTTGAAACTTGACACCGGGCGATGCATCCTGAAAACTGCACTGTTTGAGCGGTTTCATGCTGAAGAGACACTTAAAAGTAAGGTTTTTTTTTCTCTCTCGTAAATGTCAACATAATGTATGTCGATATGATTGATGCCTGTCATGCAAAACATGAGCTCATTGATGTCATAAAATATCAGTCTGCTTTTTTATTCCATCAGTTACACCTGCTCGGAGTCTTCCGTAAATATTTAGTTTATAAGTAAGGTTATGTTCTACAGAAGTTTAATGGTGCAATGCTCAAATATTTAGTAGTGAGTAAATTGTGACTTAGTGCCCATTTACGCCACAACTACGCTAAGTTTAAACTTTCGTATAGCTGGTGAACCGGCCCCTGGTCTTTATATCAAACTTTCATTTGTTCTTCTTTTTTGCAGTAAAAGATTGCCCAGAGTTTTCTTAAGCCGTTTGGAGTGTGATGCAGCACATTTCCTTGGCAATGAAGTGGAGCCTGATGTTTGTGCAGCTTTCTGCAATGCATTTTGAGTATGAAGATGTGATTGTTGTTTGGTTCTAGGTTGAACATGTGTGCCTCAAGTTCCTTGAATACAGAACCACCATGGTGTTCCAGAACCTTCTCAGCTGTCTTGCAGACTTTCAGGATGCTGTCTGACGGTCTTATAAATCCACCGTAAGACTTCATGTCGATCAGTATTCATCTTGGGAAGAGCTCTCGACACTGAGTGCTGATAAACAGATAGTGCACAGAATCATCTTCATAGTTGTTTTAAATGCAAAGCCTGCTATGTACCCCACCACAGCCTCCTTGAACATGGACAAGCTGGGAAGACATACAGTGATGTTTTTCTCTGTGTCTTCTGTTTCAGGCTGAACATCACTGCCTGAAATGCATATCAGAAGATGTTGCCTCCAGTGTCACTGTCTGGTGGAGAACAGTTGCCACTAGCTCTGATGGCTTGTCTTGCTACCATTCTTTTGAAAGCTGAATAATGTGGGATTGTTGTTAAATCCATTAGCAGATTTGTCCTCACATATCTGCAAATTTTTATTGTATTGTTCTGTTTAATAATACATGTTTGTGTGTACTTGGAAGCTTTTGTTATTGAACAAATATATATGTATGATTTCCTTGAGTGTGCATATGTCAACAAACTTATTTCTGATTATGATTTAATAGATCAGGGGATTGCTGAAATAATTAAAAGCTCACAAGCTCGTATGTACATATTCCAGATATAAATGCAAATGGATAATTCCATTAAGTAAACCCTAAATTCATGTATGTGTATATACTGTACTACATTTTTATATTCTGGTCTTCTGGATTTATTCTGAAGAGTTACTGTCTAGTTACAATATCAACACAAAGCTAATCGTTTTAATTAACAACTTTAAAACTTGTTGATGTGCATCCCCCCTCGAACTGATGTCACTGTGCTTAAATGAGTTCACATTTACTATATAATCTAGTCAAAAAGAGTTAATAATGTTGGGAAATTATGGAGATGTATAATTTGTCAACATTATGAACAATGAGCATCAACAGGTTTAAACTATGAAGGCAGAGAAACATTACATCCTGTAACAATCTGCAGCTGTCGCTATTAAATGCTTTTGCTTTAAAAAGTGGCATTAATACACTTTGGTGTTGTATGTTACTGTTGATTATTAAAGATTATGATTGTTATGCCCGCTCTACATGGGAATACTCTTTTGCTAACTTACATCCAATATTTACAAAATACATTTATTGACAATATCATTTTTGTATCATCATTTACAAAATGATTTGGAAAGTCTACTTTTCCAGTACTCTTTTTAATTATACCGTTAAGTACTTTCCATGTTGCTTGAGTATTACATCTTATATTTGTTTTCATCTTTTTTTGTTCTGGTTATGATACATCTATATAATGCATTCTTCTTTTTACATGCCTTCTCTATTCCCTTAGTAATCCATGGCTTATCATCATGTTTGTGCTTCTTTAAAACTCTCTTAGACAATGTTTTCCATATTGCCCAATTAATATGGTCAAAAAAGCATCATAGGCTCTATTAGGATCTTTATTTACATAAACCTCACTCCAGTTTTGTTTCCTGAAGTCCTCCTCAAGGGCAGCAATGGGTTCTGGTGTTCTGTGTCAAATTATAACTATTTGTCCTATTTTCATTTGTTTTGTTTTTTAATATTTGAAAGATCGCAAAAACTGGAAGACGATCAGTCATATCATTTATAACACTCCTACTATTTTCCCTCCAATTTCATTTGTATATATTATCTATCAGTGTAGCAATTCAGTGGGCATTTTGTTTTCACACAACAGCCACTAACTACAGGACATGACCCTTAAAAACAGTCAAATATACACATACCTGTATTCATCTAACTGCGTCACAAAGATGTTTTTCTTTCTGTTTTGTACTGTCAGTTTGAGATGCGGAAAAGACAAGACCTCCATGACTGAAGAGAGAATATGTGTTATTAAAGTAGAAACTGTTCCGCTGAACTCGCGTCTGTTGCTCGGAAACACCAAACACAAAACGGAACGCAGGCTGTGTCTAGAAGGTAACCCGGGTGACGAAGTCTCGCGAGAGTCTCATTTGCTGTTACTAAGGTAGTCTGTTACTACATTGGTATGCGTGACAGCTCATTTCAAGAAAAAGCAATGGTAAGGAAAATGACTTCTGAGGTCAGTCTTGTTAAGGTTATAAAATGTTTTAATGTGTGTAAATGTTACATATAATGATCCATCATGTGAAAGAACATTTTGAATGTAATTCCAAATAATGTGCAGATATTTTCAATAGAACAATTTTTCCTCTATTGGTAAAGTGGGACAGTATATTGTGTCATTTAAAACGTAGTTTATAATGAATTTACATTGGAATAATAATTATTAAAAGGCAGTGCATTATATAGTGTATATACATGCAATGGAATGAAAATTAGTTTTTTCAATGTGTTCTTTTGATCATATTCTAATCTTTAAGTAGCATAAATATGAAATAGAATTTAATCTATACACTGTTGTAAGTAAGTTATACTATATTCAAATACTGAACAGCGTTTGTCTTTTTTCTGAGGGAATATTTTCCTGTTAACAAAATGTTTTTACACTATTGCGTAAACCAGCCAGCTGCCATATCACCCTGTAGCTCAAGACCGACTGCCCACTAAA
Organism: Xyrauchen texanus; assembly: GCF_025860055.1. NCBI lineage: Eukaryota > Metazoa > Chordata > Actinopteri > Cypriniformes > Catostomidae > Xyrauchen > Xyrauchen texanus. Next base: position 64,432 of record NC_068291.1, on the reverse strand, counting down.
GCGAAGAAGGGTTAGGCTTGGTCAGTACCTGGATGGGAGCCCTCCTGGGTAAAACGTCTCGGTTACGTACGTAACCTCGGTTCCCTGAGATGAAGGGAACGAGACATTGCGTTACTAATTCATATGGGGAGTGCCTTCATACACAACCTATTTGAAACCTCTCTACAATAATGCCAATATTCTAATATTGGCTATGGTGTTTGAGCCAGCCTGTTTCGGCGCGAACTGACCGCTATAAAACAGATGCACAGACACCATTTCCTCAGAATTTCTGACTGAGAACAAGGAGCGCATTGCTCGTGCCTCAAGAACTCTGATTCTTGTGGTGCGGCTATCGTTCGCAATGTCTCGTTCCCTTCGTCTCAGGGAACCGAGGTTAAGTACGTAACCGAGACGTTGCCTTACGACTTCAGTCCACTTGACATTGCGTTACATATGAGGAACAGAATCCCATCATGCCGCACTACATGACATAACTTCCTAGAGAGGAAATATGGCGGCGCAGTCTTATGGGACGGCGACCGACATGTGTATGCCGCAGTGAGTGATCCTCCTGATGGCCAGGAGGAGAGCACTCATAATGAATATATGAGTTATAGCCATATAGTATGAATTACTCCTTATGAACCCGGCCGGGAAGGGAGTTTATTTATAATGAAGTGCTTGTGATTTATGGCATTATAACAGCCTGAATGCAGGCGGTTGTGTAAATGATGTGGAGCCCGTCCTTAAAAAGGGGGCATAAGTATATATATATATATATATATATATATATATATATATATATATATATATAGCCAATGAATAGCAAGGACTTGTGAAGAAAGAGATGTTACTTCTAGGTTGTAAAACTTTGCGAACGTGTTTTGCGAGGACCATCCTGCAGCAAAACATATGTCTTGTAAGGACACACCATTATTCCATGCCCATGAGGAGGCCATGCCTCTATTTGAGTGTGCTTAACACCAATTGGACAAGTCTGAACCTGCGATTCATAAGCCAGGGTAAGAAAGTCTTTGCTTGGAGAAGGACATTCCTTTTGCACATCCTCCCTAGCATATAAAGATCTGATCAGACAGTCTGCACTGGCAGGTATGCTCAACGTATGTATGTAGCGCCCGCACAGGGCATAACAAATGCAATGATTTTTCCTCATCTGAATTAAATGGAGGAGGGGAGAAGGCCTGAAGATGAACCACCTGCGCTTTGAAGGGTGTGGTCAGGACCTTGGGTAAATAGCCTTTCCTGGGTTTGACAGTGGCTCTTGAAAGACCAGGCCAAACTCCAGACATGAATTGTCGATTGATAATGCATGTAGGTCAAAGACCCGTTTTTCTGAGTCCAGAGCCAGCAGTAGTGTGGTCTTAATAGAGAGCATACGCAAATCAACAGAGTCCAAAGGCTTGAAGGGGGGGCCCTGCGTGAGCATTTAGGACTAAAGTTAAATCCCAAGTCGGGACTGTAGCCTGCCGAGATGGGTTTAATCGTCTTGCTCCTTTATGGAACTTTATGATTAAATCATACTTTCCTACAGAGGTGCCGGTTTCATGTGCGTGATACGCAGATCTAGTTGCCACATACACTTTGAGCTTTGATGGGGTGAGTCCTGCGTCTAATCGCTCTTGAAGAAATATTACAATTTCATGTATGGGGCAGTTTACCGGGTCCTTGCTGTGTGAGAGACACCAATCAGCGAACACCTTCCATTTTAGTGCATAGAGGCGTCTAGTGGACAGTGCTCTGGCTTGTAAAATGGTGTTTATGAATGAACACGTCAGTTCTGGTGCATTTAGTATGCTCCATTCAGGAGCCACACATGCAGGTTCCACAGCTGGGGCTGGGGATGCCAAATTGTGTGCCTGAGAGAGGAGATCCCTCCTCAGTGGTATTTCCTATGGTGAGCTGTAAAGCATCTCCATCATTTCCAGAAACCATGACTGGTTGGCCATTTCGCAACTAATAGAACGTTTCCTTGTCCTCTCAGACTTTGCATATGGCAGAGTGGATCAGGTATACTGGAGGAAATGCATATTTGTTTTTCACCGGCCATTTGTGTGTCATTGCATCCCTTCCCAGCGGGGCTTGGGACTTCGAAGAACAGAGGGGATAGTGGGCATTCTCCACTTAGGCAAATAGATTGATTTCTGCTTTGCTGAATATTTCCCAAATCCTCAGTATAGTTTGAGGATGAAGTCTCCATTCGCCCGTTATCACCCCTTAGCATAACAGTAGACGTGCACAGTAATTCAGGCAGCCTGGGACATATGTCAATGTCAGGGAGAGATGATGCTCGCTCCATAGGAGGGGGTGACGCGTCATTCTCGACAGTGGCAGTGAATGAATTCCGCCTTGGCTGTTTGTATATACCACAACTGTCATGTTGACTGAGCAAACCAGGACATGACAGCTCACTATTTCAGACTGAAAGCCTTTAAGGCTAGAATTACAGCCAATAGCTCTAAGTGGTTGATGTGCCACGCCCTCCTCACACCTGTCCAGGTGCCAAAAGTTGGGTGTCCATTGCACACCACCCCCCAACCTGTGTTGGAAGCATCCGTGGTCACCTCTTTTCGCCTGACAACTTGGGACTTTGAGTACCAGAGGGGACAGTGAGTATTCTCCACTGAGGCAAATAGATTGATTTCTGCTTTGCCAGATATTTCCCAAATCCTCAATACAGTTTGAGGGTGAAGTCTCCTGAATTCTGCCTTGGCGGTTTATATATGCCACAACTGTCATGTTGTCTGAGCTAACCAGGACATGACAGTTTAATATTTCTGACTGAAAGCCTTTAAGGCTAGGAATACAGCCGATGGCTTTAGGCACCGCGTGACACTTGCCCCAGCACGACACCTCGCTGGTAAAATGCAAGAGGATCTGTCCATGGTGCTGGATATAGTGATGCGCATGTGTCATTGGCGCTAAGCACGTCACGCCACACGGCGCTTCAGCCAGCACTGAAGAGGTCTCATGTGTAAAAGAACGAATAGATTGATGGCGGATGCCGCCGCCACAAATCCCAGTGCTTTCTGAATCAAGTTTCAGTGGAAATGTTCTCCCCAGTTTTAACTAAGATGGACACTGTAAAATGGCTGAAGCAGTAAAACTGTGCTGGCATAAAAAAACCTCTGATTGCGGCAGTAACAGCCAATTGTCGAGGTAGTTTAGGATGCACATGCCGGGCAGGACTATGAATTGATACGCTGTTCCCTCAAACGCGAATATCAAAAACATCCTGTGATGTCGTACAATTTGGATATGATAGTACGCATCCTTCAGATCTATCAACGCAAACCAATCATGTGGGCATACATGCGATAAGATCTTTTCTGAATAATAATTTTGAATAGGCGCTTACAAATGTGCGATTAAAATGTCTCAGATGCAGGACTGTCTGAAGCCCGCCATCTTTCTTTGGAACAAGAAAATAACGGCTGTAAAACCATTTTGTGCTTGACAATTTGGCACAATCTCGATTGCGTTTTTCACAATGAGAGGTGTATTTCGGCTCGTAACACTGGCGCGTCATCGGACGAATCCGTGGAAGACAGAACACCGTTGAAACGGGGTGGCCGGTGTGCAAAAAAGGATCATATAACCTTGTTCGATCGTTTTTGCACCCATTCTGAAATACCCGTTAGGGATCGCCTTGAAGAGGAAAAGGGGGTTCTTTATTGAGAATGTGTGAGCATCTCGTGCATTTGCCAGGACTTGAATAGTTTTCATTATGAACTTCGGGGAAGAAATGTGCGGGATGCTGCCGTTTAACGGCGCCCGCACTGCTGGAACCATTCATCGAGGCGAAACGGTTCCTCTGGGGGAGACCAGTCAGGGTGAAGCTCTTCGACTGCCCTTGTAAGGACGTGGAGCATCTCCCTGTCAGTGGCGCGTGCACGTTCCTCGCCCTCGCTGTGGGAGGGCCGGCAGCATTATCCACTGACCATTTGCCTGATGTGGCGAGAGACATGACATCGTCATCATCCCCAGCGAGACGAGGCCGCACGCTCATCAGAGGGCCGGAGCTCGTCTCGCACATAGCGTATGGGGATATATGCGCTTTGTGGAGATTGAGGGGCTCGTGGGGCAGCACGAAATCCACCTCAAGTTCGTCCTGTTCGGCCTCGCGGCCCCGCCGTGCCTCCTCGTGTGAACCCTCGGGAATCACAGAAGAGGCTGGTGGGAGGGCGCGAGAGGCTGAATCGTCCCTCAGAACGAGGGCGATTCGTGAGTGAAGCGACTTGAGACTCATGTCCTCACAGTGAGGACAGTCTGTCTCCATGAGAGCTGACTCTGCGTGGGCGCGGCCCAGACAGAAAAGGCAGCTCTCATGCTTGTCTGATCGGCGGATGTGTCTCAAGCACAAGGAACACTTACGGAACAACATCTTGAAAAGATGTGAACACGTAAGTGGCTCTTCTAGATATATAAATATAAATATAGATTTATATTTATATAACTTATAAAACTTACATTTATACACACAAGTACAATTTTTCTTTAAAAGGATACTCTACACCTGCCGACGCGCTGCGGATAATCAGGATGCTGAGGTCCGTTCACCAGCGAAGCATCAAGCGGCGAGGCGGAGTGTTGTTCGCCGGAGCACTGCAGGGGAGCGGAGAGTCTTCTCGATGCCGTGATGATTCCATCCGCTGACTATTGTGAATCGACGGTGAAGGTAGAGGGCTTCGAGACAAGAGGTAATCGCTGTCTTGAAGGAAGAAATTCTGAGGAAATGGTGTCTGTGCACCTGTTTTATAGCGGTCAGTTCGTGCCGAAACGAGCGGTCAGTTTCGTGCCAAAACAGGCTGGCTCAAACACCATAGCCAATATTAGAATATTGGCGTTATTGTAGAGAGGTTTCAAATAGGTCGTGTATGAAGGCACTCCCCATATGCGTTAGTAACGCAATGTCAAGTGGACTGAAGTCGTAAGCGAACTAAGGTTGCTGCTGGAAGTGGTATTTGGGAGGCAAGCAGGGGGTGCTCATCCTGAGGTCTGTGTGGGTGCTAATGCCCCTCTATAGTGACGGGGACACTACAAATCCCAGAGCACTTCTCGTAAAGAGTAGAGGTGTAACCCTGGTGTCCTGGCCAAATTCCCCCCATTGGGGGAATAATCTCCATCCCTGTATTGTCTATATCAGTCTACTCTCTACCAATTTAGCTGGTGTGTGGTGGGTGTATTGGTGCACTATGGCTGCCGTCACATCATCCATGTGGATGCTACACACTGGTGGTGGTTGAGGAGAGTCCCCTGTTCACTGTATAGAAATGTAAGGAATTATTATTAGACATTAAATGCATACCGGGGGTATTTGGTCAAGTAACTTTTATATTTTATATTTCACAACACACGTCGTTTCAAAGCAGTTTACCTGAGAAAATACATATGTGTAACTTATGTGTATCTTATGTGTACATTATGTGTTATGTGTAGTGCAATATGTGTCTAATGAAATTTCATTGTGAAAGTAATGAATCCTGTTCTAGATCTATGAAATATAAAACAGTATTTTTTATTTTTTAACAAAAAATACATCAGTAAATTCTATTCTATTATTCTCTAATTGTCTTGAAAATGTTTTGTAAATTTTACACTATCGGAGCATTTCTTTAGATTAATTTGTAATAGATAGACGTGCAGGGATCTATAAAGACCCAAATATGTAATAATGTTTTTAAGGATTAAAAACATGACAAATAGTTCATCTTAATGATGTCATGCTTGTGGCCAGTAGAGATCGACTTTTATTTTGAGATTGGTTCTTGGTTCTTCTTGTGTTCATGTTCTATGTGTCAGGCTGTAGTGTTGTTATGATCTTGTTTTTTTTATTGAAGCTACATTCAACCTTCTCCGGTCATTAGAGACCATTATTGACATTTAACTACTTAAATTTGTTAATTTCAGAGGTTTATTTCAATTAACTAAATTGTGACTTAAGAATTTTTTTTTGAATACATGACTATATGATCTATTTTTGCATCTTGCAACAAGTTGTGCTGTACCATTATCACGGGTTGTCGGCTGGGGAACAGACTGTTTATTAATGCATGGATGTTCTGGAGTAGCTTAAAGGATGCAGGGGTCAGAAACCAATGACAAGTGTGCCCATTGGCATGTAGTGTGATAATTACTGGCACAAGGTCGATAGCCTCCTGGCTAACAAAATCCCCTACTGACAGATCACATGACTCATTTGACCTCTTACAATAATAAGCGTTCTTACAGTAAACGGTGGTGATCTCTCCTGAATGGATATTAATTTCCTTTCTAAATTAGGGTTATTAATAATTTCTTACATATTCAGGCCTTTGTTTAAAGCTTACTTGCAATCTGAATTCTACTTGTATGATATTCATTCCTAACTGGAAGAAAACTGCCTCATGGTGGCTGGCCGAAAAAAGTTAACTACACCCTTTCTGCTTCTTATTTGCATTCATAACTACACGCTTTCTGCTTCTTATATGCATTCATAACTACACGCTTTCTGCTTCTTATATGCATTCATAACTACACGCTTTCTGCTTCTTATATGCATTCATAACTACACGCTTTCTGCTTCTTATGTGCATTCATAACTACACACATTCTGATTCTTATATGCATTCATAACTACATGCTTTCTGATTCTTATGTGCATTCATAACTACACGCTTTCTGCTTCTTATATGCATTCATAACTACACGCTTTCTGATTCTTATATGCATTCATAACTACACGCATTCTGATTCTTATATGCATTCATAACTACACGCTTTCTGATTCTTATGTGTATTCATAACTACACGCTTTCTGATTCTTATATGCATTCATAACTACACGCATTCTGATTCTTATATGCATTCATAACTACACGCTTTCTGATTCTTATATGCATTCATAACTACACGCTTTCTGCTTCTTATATGCATTCATAACTACACGCATTCTGCTTCTTATATTTACATTTATTTACATTTATTCATTTGGCAGATGCTTTTATCCAAAGCGACTTACAAAAGAGGAAGAACATCAGCGAATCATCTTAGGGAGACAGTGGTACAAAAAGTGCCATATTAAAAAGTTTCAAAAGTTTCACTATCATCAGAATAGTATACAAAACGTTTGGTTACGTATGTAACCTCCGTTCCCCGAGGGAGGGAATGACACGTTGTGTCGGAGAAGCGACACTAGGGGTCTCTCTTGAGCGCCGATATCCACCTCTGATCTATGAAAAAAGGCCAATGAGAGTTGGCAGCCGGTATTTGCATGTCCCGCCCCCGGACATACGGGTATTTAAGCGGCGCAAATACCGGAGTTCATTCAGGATTTTTCTGAGGAGCCGGAAATGGTCCGGCCACAACAGTGGCTCGGTTCAGCGACATGGCGGAGGAAAGACACAACGTGTCGTTCCCTCCCTCGGGGAACGGAGGTTATATACGTAACCAAACGTTCCCCTTCTGTCGCTCTCTCCATGTTGTGTCGGAGAAGCGACACTAGGGGACCCATTCCAATCTTGCCATGTGCTGAACCGTGTACGTGAACCGCCGATACAGAACCGCCGATACATTTCATCCAGTGCCGCGCATCGTCTGTACCTGGCTGCACGTACCCTTCCCCAATGTCCCATAAGAACATCGGAATCCTTCTAGTTACCCTGGGAGGGGAACAAGGCGATGTTTGCCAACATGGGAACGGGCCAGCCTGCCTGGGCCTCTTTTCTCTTTATGTTTCTCGCATAGAGCAATCACGGCCGGGGCCCTTACACGCATATAGGGAAGGGGGTCTTACCCAGACCCTGCGGAGACCACACCTGCCCTTTTTCTTGGGGAGGAAAAGCGGTAGACACGTCACACGGCCGTCTTAGGGCTCGTGTGGAAAGTATGGTGCGGTGGTAGATCCAGCCTCGAAAGGGGGGAGTTGCTACAGCACGGCGACCGGGGCAGCTGTAACTGCCTAAGGGAGACACGGGGGTCCGCTCGTAAGGGGACAGAACCGTGAAATTACACACAGGGGGAGTCCGCGCAGGAGGCCTTACCTGTGGAGCACCTATACCAGTACAGGGTAGCCATCAGGATACCTGCAGTGGCTTGGGTCGGCGAGTTCCTCCGCTGAACCACGGACCCGGAGGGCTGGGGAGGAATCGACCAGGGGCCCGACTCGGAGTGGGGCGCCCTGGGAAGAAGGCACACTACTTTACCTTGACATCAGGAAAAGGGCGCTGGGCGCAAGCGATCCACCCGGCCGGTCGGTCTACGTGTTACCGAGTTCTACGGGATCAGACCTGAGAAAACACGAGACGCAACCGACTCAATGCGGAGGCTGTAAAACCTTGCGAAGGTGTTGGGTGTTGCCCAACCCGCGGCTCTACAGATGTCTGCTAGGGAGGTGCCCTTGGCCAGTGCCCACGAGGACACAACACCCCTTGTTGAGTGAGCTCGGACCCGCAAGGGTAGGGGCACGGCCTGGGTGTGATAAGCCAGTGTGATGGCGTCGACAACCCAATGGGCAAGCCTCTGTTTGGAGACGGCATTCCCTTTCTGCCGTCCCCCAAAGCAGACAAAGAGCTGCTCAGAGCATCTGGTGCTCTGTGTGCGGTCCAGGTAAATGCGCAGGGCGCGCACTGGACATAGCAACGAAAGGGCTGGGTCTGCCTCATCCCGGGGCAGCGCTTGCAGGTTCACTACCTGATCTCGGAAGGGTGTGGTAGGAACCTTGGGCACATAGCCCGGTCGCCTGTCTTAGGATCACAGACGTATCTGCCGGACCGAACTCCAGGCAAGTGTCACTGACAGAGAACGCTTGCAGGTCCCCGACCCTCTTGATAGAGGCGAGCGCGATCAGCAGGGCCGTCTTGAGAGAGAGGGCCCTGAGTCCAATTGATTCAAGTGGCTCGAAGGAGGTCTCTGGAGTCCTGCCAAGACTACCGAGAGATCCCAGGAGGGAACTAGGCCTGGCCGGGAGGGATTCAACCTCTGGGCGCCTCTCAGGAACCTGAGGATCAGGTCGTGCTGACCCAAAGACTTGCCGTCTACAGGATCATGGTGGGTGGCAATGGCGGCAACATACACCTTGAGGGTGGACGGGGACAGCCTCCTGTCCAGTCTCTCCTGTAGGAACAGGAGCACTGACTTGATCGCGCATCTCTGCGGGTCTTCAGTTCGGGAAGAACACCAATCTGCGAACAAGCGCCACTTTAGGGCGTAAAGGTGCCTGGTAGAGGGGGCTCTGGCTTGGTTGATTGTATTCGCAACGGTCGCCGGTAAGCCGGCTAGCTCTTCCGCATCCCGTCCAGGGACCAGACGTGGAGGTTCCAGAGGTCTGGGCGCGGGTGCCAGAGCGTGCCCCGTCCCTGAGAGAGGAGGTCCTTTCTCAGGGGAATTTGCCAGGGAGGAGCTGTCGTGAGAAGTCTGAGTTCCGAGAACCAAGTCCGAGTGGGCCAGTAGGGGGCCACTGATGTGACTTGCTCCTCGTCCTCCCTGACCTTGCACAGCACCGGTGCAAGAAGGCTCACTGGGGGAAATGCGTACTTGCGCAGCCCCGAGGGCCAGCTGTGTGCCAGCGTGTCTGTCCCGATGGGAGCCTCTGTTAGGGCGTACCAGAGCGGGCAGTGGGAGGTTTCCTGGGAGGCAAACAGGTCTACCTGGGCCTTGCCAAACCGTTCCCAAATCAGCTGGACCGACTGTGGGTGAAGCCTCCACTCCCCGCCGGGCAGGCGTTGTCATGGTAGTGCGTCCGCTACGACGTTGAGCTTGCCGGGGATTTAGTGGCACGCTACTTGAGTCGCTGCTGGCTCCATAGGAGGAGACGGCGGGCGAGTTGTGACATGTGGCGGGAGCGTACACCGCCTTGGCGATTTATGTACGCCACCACCGTGGTGCTGTCCGATCTCAGGAGGACATGTTTGTCCCGAACTAATGGGAGGAACTTCCTGAGAGCAAGAAGGACGGTCAGCAACTCCAGGCAATTGATGTGCCAACGCAGCGGGGCCCCTTTCCAATGGCCCGCTGCTGCGTGCCCGCTGTACACGGCACCCCACCCGGACCGGGAGGCGTCGGTTGTGACCAGAACGCGTCGGGACACCTGCTGCAGGTGCACTCCTGCCCGTAAAAAGCAGAGGTCTGTCCAGGGTCGGAGTGTTTTGAGGCAGGCGGGGATGATCCTTACCCATTGCGTGCCGTGGTGCCATGCTTGTCTCGGGACTCGAGTCTGGAGCCAGTGCTGGAGCACCAAAGGGACGAGTATTTTGGACATACCCAGCGGGGCCTCGCAGCGGGGCGGAACAGGTAGTGCAGCATCGGGCGGCTTCGTTGCGGCCTGAGGCTGAGGTGCTGAGAATAGACTCAAAGCACTTACCTTGCTCCGCGCACCCGGCAGGGGGCGGGTTCGTGACTGAGGAGGAGGTCTGATGCTGGCGTCCTCTGGACTCATCTGAACCGGCCGGCCGGGGGACAGTCGTGGGCAGGCGGAAGGCGGGATCGCCGCGTCCGGTGTACCGGGACTGTCGTAATCTGAAAGCAGATTGCCATGAGAACGGCATTTGCAGGCCAGGTGACCCAGAGGCAAAGGAAATAGCTCTTTTATTGAGCATGTGGGTACCACAGCCCCCGTCAGGGGGTGTGGCAAATGAAAAAACAAAGGATTCTCCTCCCGGCCCTCCACCGGGGGACAGAGCGGTCTTACTACCTCCGGAGCTAACGTCTTCGGCTCTGGGTCGGCTGTCTCAGGAACGCTTGGGAGCCTTCCGGGTCCTAGAGGGGGTTTGTGAGACAGGGGGCGTACGCCGCCTGCGGGGTGCTCGACGCTGGGGCTGAGAGCTGGGCCTGGGTTGAGGCGGAGCAGGAGCTGGTTTCTTCGCAGGAGGACGCCCTCGGCGGGCAGACGGGGCAGGGCCCGTAGCGGCAGGTCTGCGGCGGGGCATGATGTGACTGATGGCCTCCGTCTGCTTCTTCACCGCGGAGAACTGTTGGGCGAAGTCCTCGACGGTGTCGCCGAAAAGGCCAATCTGGGAGACAGGTGCATCCAGGAAGCGGTTCTTATCAGCCTCACGCATCTCGACCAGATTGAGCCAGAGATGGCGTTCCTGGACCACTAGGGTGGCCATCGCCTGTCCGAGTGCCTGCGCTGTGGCCTTCATCGCTCTCAGGGCGAGGTTGGTCGCTGAGCGCAGTTCCTGCAGCACATCAGGATCAGGTCCACCCCCGTGCATGCTTCTGAGTGCTTTGGCCCGGTGGACTTGCAGGAGGGCCATCGCATGCAGGGCGGAGGCAGCGTGTCCAGCCACACTGTAGGCCTTCGCGTTGAGCGAGGATGTTGTCCTACAGGGCTTGGATGGGAGTATGGGGCGGCCATGCCAGGAGGTAGGGCTAACGGGGCATAGATGGTACGCAACTGCCCTATCGACCTGGGGAATCGCCCCGTACCTGTGGCGCTCTCCGCCGTTGAGGGTGGTGAGAGTGGAGCGGGTGGCACCTAGACGAGCGGAGAGCGGGGTTCTCCACGTAGATGTCAGCTCGTCATGCACCTCCGGGAAAAACGGGACCGGGGGGATGCGAGGCCGCGAATGGCGCTGTCCCCAGGAATCAGTCATCCAACCGTGAAGGCTGTGGGGAGGATGGAGGGTTCCAATCCAACCCCACGCTCATGGCGGCCCGGGAAAGCATTTCAGACATCTGAGCGTCGGCCTCAGCCTGGGCCTGCTGGCCCGAAGGCGACAGTCCAGGGGAGTCCTCGGCATCAGACATCACACTCTCCGATGCAGCGGCGAGCTCATCTGCTTCGGGATCGGGAGGATAGACAGCCGGGCTTTGAGGCGAGCCGCTATCGCCGCGAGCGTAGACGGGGACCAGCGAGCGTGTCGGGGAACGGGAGGTTCACGGGGGGCTACCCGGCGAAACTGCACCCGCTGCCGCCCCCAAATCGCCCCCAGTGCCAACCGCATCGTCCTCAATCCCGTGGGAAGAAGGAGCAATGCGGGTGCAGCTGGGGTGGCTTGCTCTGTTGAAGGCAAGCCGCGACCGGCAACGTGGTCATGGTCATGTTCTCGCAGTGAGAACATGAGCCATCCACAAACGCCGCCTCGGTGTGATCGCGGCCCAAACACACGAGACAGCGCCTGTGGCCGTCTGAAGCGGAGTGCACTCTACCGCATCCAGGAACAACACAGGGGCAGAAGGGCATCTTGAAAATGACGCGTCCTGAAAAGGACGTTCAACGCCGCTTTGTTTTGCTCTTTTAGAGAAATTACTCTTTTAATAGGAATTTACTCTTTTAAATACACAATGTGTGTGTGTGTCTGCGCTGTCGAAGCGCTCAGGGGCAACAATGCACGCCGTGCAATGTGAAGGAGAAAGGCGCTGTTGTGCGCCGTCAAGATCCAACAGCATGCAGATCGTCAGAGGAAACAGGAACGTTAGTGGTGTGTAACTCGCAGCAAACTGCAGACAGACCATCGGCTCCGAAGAAATTTTCTGAATGAACTCCCGTATTTGCGCCGCTTAAATACCCGTATGTCCGGGGGCGGGACATGCAAATACTGGCTGCCAACTCTCATTGGCCTTTTTTCATAGATCAGAGGTGGATATCGGCGCTCAAGAGAGACCCCTAGTGTCGCTTCTCTGACACAACGTGAAGAGAGCGACAGAAGGGGAACAGATTTAAGTGCAACAAGAAATGTAAAAAATTATTATTATTATTTTTATTTTATTTTTTGTGACCGGTTAAGTGCTTTTGGAAAAGATGTGTTTTTAGCCGTTTTTTGAAGATAGAGAGTGAGTTAGCTTCCCGGATTGAGTTGGGAAGGTCATTCCACCACCATGGTATGATGAAACTGAAAGTCCGGGAAAGTGTTTTGGTGCCTCTTTGTTTTGGTACGACAAGGCGACGTTCCTTAGCCGACCGCAGGCTTCTGGTGGGAACGTAGCTCTGCATAAATGTTTTTAGGTATGCTGGAGCAGACCCAGTGACTGTTTTATATGCCAGCATCAGGGCCTTTAATTTAATACATGCATGAACCGGCAGCCAGTGGAGAGAGACAAAGAGTGGTGTAACATGTGCTCTCTTAGGTTCATTAAAGACCAGACGTGCTGCTGCATTCTGGATCATTTGGAGAGGTCTAATAGCACATGCAGGAAGGCCTGCAATGAGAGCGTTACAGTAGTCCAGTCTAGTTATGACAAGGGACTGAACGAGCAGTTGTGTGGCATGTACAGAGAGGAAGGGTCTTATCTTCCTGATATTGTAGAGTGTAAATCTACATGATCTTGCAGTTTTTGAAATGTAGTCTGTGAAATTTAGCTCATCATCAATGGTTACCCCTAGATTTATGACCGTTTTGGAAGGCGAATCTGTAGTTGGACCCAGCTGCACGGTGATGTTGTGTTCAACAGCCGGGTTGGCTGGAAAGACAAGGAGTTCGGTCTTGGCAGGGTTGAGTTGAAGGTGGTGTTCCTTCATCCAGGCTGAGATGTCTGCCAGACAGGCAGCGATTCGAGCGGTCACTGTGGTGTCGTTGGGCTGGAAAGACAAGTAGAGTTGCGTGTCATCAGCGTAGCAGTGGTAAGAGAAACCATGTGACTGGATGATGGGTCCCAATGATGTTGTGTATATGGAGAAGAGAAGTGGCCCAAGCACTGATCCCTGAGTTACCCCAGTAAGTAACTGGTGTGCCTTGGATACTTCCCCTCTCCATGCTACCTCAAAGGACCTTTCTGAGAGATAAGAGTTGAACCAGTCAAGCACAGTTCCAGTGATACCCAGTTTAGAGAGGGTGGAGAGAAGGATCTGATGGTTGACTGTGTCAAAGGCAGCAGAAAGGTCCAGCAGAATCAGAACGGATGATCTGGATTCAGCTTTCGCCTGTCTCAGCGACTCGATGACAGACAGCAGGGCAGTCTCAGTGGAGTGTCCACTTTTGAAGCCTGATTGATTGTCATCCAGCAGCTTGTTCTGTGAGAGATAGGCGGAGATCTGATTGAAAACTGCCCTTTCAAGTGTTTTTGCCATGAATGGGATGAGAGAGACTGGTCTGTATTGTTCTATCTGTGTGGGGTTAAGTGCAGGTTTTTTCAGCAGTGGGGTTACTCGAGACTGCTTAAATGTAGTGGGAAAAGTGCCTGCAAGAAGGGATGTGTTAATTATGTGTGTAAGTGCCGGTAGGATGGACGGAGAGATGGCCTGGAGAAGGTGTGATGGAATGGGGTCAAGGGAACAGGTTGTGGGGTGGTTGGAGAGGAGGAGTTTAGAGACCTCAGTGTCAGTTAAAGGAGAGAACATAGGGAAAGAAGGGTTGCATACAGGAGCCAGGTGTTTGACAGGGTGTGGTGCTGTAAATGTATTGCTGATGGCTGTAACCTTATCAGTAAAAAATGTGGCGAATATATCTGCTGTCAGTGATGTGTCAAGTGGTGGAGGGGGAGGGCAGAGAAGTGTGTTAAATGTTCTAAACAAGCTACGAGTGTCTGTGGTGCTGTTGATCTTGGTCTGGTAATATGAAGTTTTTGCAGTTTTAACGTTATTTGAAAAAGTTGCAAGCAGAAGCTGATATTTACCTAGATCAGCTGGATCTTTAGATTTCCGCCATCTCCTCTCAGCTGCCCTGAGATCAGTCCGATGTTCACAAAGGACGTCAGACAGCCAGGGGCTGGGTGGTGTAGTCCGTGCTGGTCTAGAAGAGAGAGGACAGATGTTGTCTAGACAGGTTGTTAAAGTAGAGCTAAGTGTGTCTGTGGCAGTGTTTACATCAAGCATGGAAAATACATTTATTGTGGGAAGAGAGGCAGAGACATCAGTGGAAAGGCGAGAGGGTGAGAGGGAACGGAGGTTACGGCGAAAGGAAACCAAAGGTGGGGTCGGTTTTACAATGGATGGGAGAATCATGTTGAATTGAACAAAGTAGTGATCAGAGACATGTAAAGGTGTAACAAGAATATTAGAGGTGGTACAGTTACGTGTAAAAATGAGGTCCAGCTGGTTGCCTGACCTGTGAGTTGCTGTGGTGTGTAGTCTTTCCAAGTCAAATGAGGCCAGAAGAGTATTCAGTTCAATGGCCTGGGGTTTGTCTTGGTGTATGTTGAAATCACCAAGAACCACAAGTGGCCTGCCATCCTCTGGCAAGGAGGACAGCAGGACATCCAATTCCTCAAGAAAGCTTGTCAGCTGACCTGGGGGGGCGATAGATGACAACAACATGTAATTTTGTCGGTTGCATTGTAG
Source organism: Xyrauchen texanus (assembly GCF_025860055.1). Classification (NCBI taxonomy): domain Eukaryota; kingdom Metazoa; phylum Chordata; class Actinopteri; order Cypriniformes; family Catostomidae; genus Xyrauchen; species Xyrauchen texanus. The sequence goes on along the minus strand of NC_068291.1, from coordinate 49,236 downwards.
TAATGGCATGGAATTCAAAAGATGTATTGTTACATAGTGAAGCCTGTGGTGAAAAAGTCCAGTTATTATGAATAAGCAAACCTGTTCCCCCACCCCTACCAGTATGTCGAGGGGTGTGGGAGAAGGAGAAGTTGTTGGAGAGAGTAGCAGGTGTTGCTGTATCCTCAGGACATATCCATGTCTCTGTCAGTGCCAGGATGCTGAGGGTGGACTGCGTGGCGAAAGCTGGAATGAAGGCAGCTTTGTTCACAGCAGACTGGCAGTTCCAGAGTCCCACTGAGAACGAGAGTGGAGCACGTGATGAAGTGCAAAGCGACCATAGGTTGTGTGGGTTGCGTTTTGTCTTGCATCTGTATCTTGTGAACGGTCTACAACAGATAACAGGGATGTGCTTGAAGGCATGTGTTAGTAGTGAACTAGACATGTTAATATGTATGTATAAGTAAAATAATAAAAGAGATAGAATAGAAAAATACTTAAGTGCTTTGGTGAGTGGCGCCTTGTCAGTGTCCTTGCTCGGTGGACTCGCACAGGTAGACTCGCTGGTCTTTCCCCAATTAGGTCTTCACACGAGGAGGGCTTCACACGAGGGCCACCACTTACGCTGCCGCTTCCGCGTCAGCATTATATGCATTCATAACTACACGCTTTCTGCTTCTTATATGCATTCATAACTACACGCTTTCTGCTTCTTATATGCATACATAACTACACGCTTTCTGCTTCTTATATGCATTCATAACTACACGCTTTCTGATCCTTATATACATTCATAACTACACGCTTTCTGATCCTTATATGCATTCATAACTACACGCTTTCTGATCCTTATATGCATTCATAACTACACGCTTTCTGATCCTTATATGCATTCATAACTACACACTTTCTGATACTTATATTTCTGATTCTTATATGCATTCATAACTACACACTTTCTGATTCTTATGCATTCATAACAAAATGCTTTCTGCTTATATGCATTCATAACTACATGCTTTCTGCTTCTTATACGCATTCATAACTACACGCTTTCTGCTTCTTATGCATTCATAACTACACGCTTTCTGCTGCTTATATGCATTCATAACTACACGCTTTCTGCTTCTTATATGCATTCATAACTACACGCTTTCTGATTCTTATGTGTATTCATAACTACACACATTCTGATTCTTATATGCATTCATAACTACATGCTTTCTGCTTCTTATATGCATTCATAACTACACGCTTTCTGCTTCTTATTTGCATTCATAACTACACGCTTTCTGCTTCTTATATGCATTCATAACTACACGCTTTCTGATACTTGTATGCATTCATAACTACACGCTTTCTGCTTCTTATATGCATTCATAACTACACGCTTTCTGATTCTTATATGCATTCATAACTACACTTTTGATATCATGTGTTTTATTTGTCCAGACATTTTTAAAAAGTGCTGATCGATCACTGTTGTCAAGATATAAAGAAAACAGCATATTTTAATCTAGCTATGCCCTCTTAAAATCTTAAACACGGGAAATCTGCCCGTTTAATCCGCAAAACTGTTTAAAAAATCTTTAATGCAGTAATCACAAACGACTGTGATTGGTGCATTCTAATCTGCGCTGAGAAAAGCATCGTTTGTCACGTGACATTGCTGTTTATGCGCTAATTTGTAATGAATAATTGAATACTGTTATTGAATACAGGAATACTGAGAAACTTTAATAGTCATGAAAATGTAATGTTTCGAGAAATAGTTTTCTATGTGGTAAAATTGTTTTCAGTTCTGTTCGACATGTTTTATCTTAGATTTCACAAAGTCTTTGTATAAAAGCTCTTACATTTGTGTTGTGTGTCTGTTTAGTGGAAATGTGAGCAGACTGTTATAAATGTTGATCTCCCTGAATGGAAATAGAGTTTCAGATCTTCTGCTAATTTTTACACGATATAAATTAAAATGACATGATATTAAGGCACCTGTCTGTCGAGCTGAAATAACTGCATTAAACAGTAAAACAGCGACGCAGCTCATAGTATCGTTTTAATCTGTAATGACTGCATGGATGAAGCAGAAATGAGGACAACACTAAACTGGAAGCGTCAGTTCTTGTGTAGCTCATTCTCTTTCTCTTTCTGAGGAAGGTTACAAGGAAACACAACAATTATCATCTCTCAGTAATTCCATTCTGAGGTACTAATCTTGACAGGACTGTGTAGTCTTGCCGGTTGAGTGTGTAGTCAAATAAGGCAATCTCTAGACAAAGCTAAAATTAACCCAGCGAACAGCTGAACGAGTCTAACACACACACACACACGCGAGACTGAGCGCCTTTGTCTCATAATAACACGATGACACGATTCAGTTACGCAGAATATCTCTCGTTATTTCGATCAAATGACAAAAAACGACATTCAACGCTCCCGAAACCAGAATCATCAACTGAACGAACCGCACACCGCTCACAGTGAGTCCGTCCGTTCATTCAGTGTGTTCCTGTTGTTGTTGTTGTTGTTGTTGTTGTTGACGACGGTGTCAGCGCGTTTAGTGCTTCATGCCCAAGTTGCTTCATTTATAGGAATCACAATAATTAATTTGTTTCGTTTTAGTCTACTTGTCAGAAAATCACAGATGTGTGATATTTAGGTGTTATTTTGAGGAAATTAAGACACCATGCTGCTTTCAAATGTCTTTATATCTTTATTTATCTTTAGATACACCTTTTACTCCAGTGAATATTTCTCACTCAGTTTCTGTTCATAAGCATGCAGTCTTGGCTACAAAAACGGAATTAAACATTTCCATCTTTATTAAACAACAACAACAAAGTTACAATTCATTGAACACACGTTGACCTTTTGTTGACCCCACTCTATGGGGAAGTTGTCACAATAGAAACCTATGTGTAATTTTATTAAATTGCTCTTCAGCAAAATGTAAATTGGGATACAACGATGTATCGGCCAAACATCGGTATTGGCCGATATTTTCCTTGTTGACTGACATCAGCCTATCAGCAAATACGATGTCATTCACAGATGGCAGTGTCCGATGTTTATCTGTTTACATGTCTGGGTTATTTGCGGTCGATTTGGACAACAGTTGCCTACCCAGCTGCAGTTTTAGATCTGGCATGACGTAAGATGGCAACGGATGCCGTGCACACGTGTGGTTTGTTTTCAAATAAGTGCAATAAAATGTCAGTGGTGTGGGAGTATTTTACCGTCTGATCTGTGATTTAGTGAAAAATTCTGCTGTATAGCAGGTGTATTGCAGGCTAAAAAGGCTCTTGAGAAAGTTATTTTCACAAAAATATTCTTTGTTATTTGAAAGAAGGTTATATTAAACATTTCATAAATTTGTATGATTGAATTTGTGCTCATTCAAAGATAGTGTGATGCAGGGATGAAAGACTTAAAAACAGCTCATTTATTATTTATAATGAATATTTCTTTGTTTTACTGGCACAAAAGGGGGATTAAATAACAGCAAAAACAAAATAAACAAACAAACAAAAACGGTATCGGCCTAGAATTTCACAATCGGTGCATCCCTAATGTAAATAGCCAAGTACAATACAAAGCAATTCATGAAGCAGCAAAAATGTATAAGTTAACATACAACATTGTTAAACCATTGATTTGGCCTGAAGTAAATGTAGTTAACAGATTGTTTAAAATTACAACTTCTACAATAATCATGTAATAACCTGCCCCAATCGGACTTTCACAAAGACAACAACTCCTTTAGTTAAATGTAGGTTTATTACAGTTTGTGTTATTAAAACTGAATTTAAAACAACAGACAAATACAATGAGATTCACGCCTACTGTAGAGTGACAAATAGCCCCATCTATGCTGTATCACAGACTAGGAGTACTCAAAGTGTTTTTGGTGAAATAATTTCATGTAAATGTTGTTTATCCTGTAGAGATGGTATTGTATGTGCCGTGCAGACAGAGGACTGGACAGACCTGCATGAAGCGTCTCATTGTGGCCGCATAGATTGTGTTCAAGATCTGCTCAAAGGTAAACAACATATCAACCTGTACTACTAAATCAACTGCTTTCCCAATCAGCTGTCCATGAAGCACCACGGGGATGTTTTGTTGCTAATCGTTCTTCTGAGGAATTTTCAGAACTATGTGAACTTGTCAGACAAGTCGAGTTACTCAATGTTTTTTGGCTTGGCCTTTAAGTACATTATTATAGTTGTTATTATTGATGATTAAGAAAAATGCTGCTGAATTCTGACAGGCTTTGTCATTCTGTGTGTTGTTATTGTGCAGCTCGTAGCACATGTGTAGATAAACGCACACTACAGGAACAGACGGCACTGCTGCTCGCCGTCAATGGAGAACACATGGAGTGTGTGAAGTGTCTTCTAGAAGCAGGTGCTGACCCGGATATCTGTAATAAACACAAAGAGACGCCGCTTTATAAAGGTACATTCATGAAGAACAGCACACTGAGACAGTTTGAAATGAATGTTTTAGTGCAACGTATGCTTTTGTTTTCCTGAAAGCTCACAAAAGAGTGATACTTTCAAAATGAACCTCTTGCTTCTGATAGAACATACAATAGTAGTAATGTTATTTTTTTTAAGATTCAGGGTGCAGTATGTAAGAATCAGGAACCCTTGTTATTAACCTGTGGCCGTTAAGTGAACTGCAGCAGCTACTTGTTGCTCGTGCACACACTCCATAGGGACGCAAGCATCGGCCAAAACAATGAAGTAATGTACAAACAGACTAAAAGTGATCATGCTGACAGATGAGGTACCATAATTAAAATTAAACAGTTATGATTGTTTTACTACAAACTGTGAGACTAAACTAAAACTACTTATCAGCTAACATAGCATACTGATACACACACATCTACATACTACTGAACTACACCAGACACTTTACTGTTGCACTATTGTATGTTTTATATGTCATATGTTGTACTACGATTGAGAAACCAGCGTATTTGCTTAAAGTGATCCTGTATACCTGACTTATAGTATAAAGAAAAGATCATTTAAATTATTTGAAAGTTATGAAGTATGGTAGCTTACAACTCGTCAGCTTTAGCGGGCAAGATCATGTTAGCTAAAAAGACACAGATCAATCCTTATGGCACTATATTTCACATGCTTTGCAGTTATGTAAGTTTACCTGTCCAATAAGAAGAACGCCAATTCAGGGTCAGTTTTGATCCCCAAAATCGAACGAAGTTCTCTCCAGGAATCAAACGCCCTGCTGATGTTCACTCTAGTTTTCACTTGACCGCGATCACGTTCCCGCTTATCCAGATGGGATTCAGTAGATAAATGTTTTTTTTGGCTTACTCTGTGTGTGTGTGTGTGTGTGTGTGTGTGTGTCGGTCGGTCGTATCGGACGTTTACTGGATTCGTCTCTAAGATAACGTTACTAGTGTTGCAGTTTGTTGTCGCTGTTGATTAGCGGAAGAGAAGCACTGAGGCTCTCGGGAGCGCTCATAATCGTCACATCCTTTGGATTTTCCAGGCAAAAGCGACCCGCTCTCTTCGCATGAAAATCAGTCTACATGCTTTAATAGGCAACCTAGGAAGTCCGGGAAGGACTCATTTTTTCTAGTGGCGTTACAAGCCGTTCACACATTGTCAAAAAAAAAAGTAAGGTATATTTATTTATTTATTTATCCTTTATTTAGCCAGGAAAGTCCCATTGAGATACAACATCTCTTCGAGGGAGTTCTGTTCAAGACACCAACACATACAGTTTCACATATACAAAACATAAAACAAAATCAAAGAAATGGTAAAATAGAGGGGGAAAATAATCATACAGGTCATATCAGCAACATCCATAACGCACTCCACCTCAGGTCAATGATCATGTAAAACAGCAGCATGTTTCCTTCAGGGCAGTTTTAAAAGACATTTAAAGGTTTTCAAAGAAGGAAATGTTTGTAATGTAATTGTAATTTGCAGCTCATTCCATGTCAGGTGACACTTCAATGGATTCCAGTAGATGATCTACTGCTATAGTTGTTAGCATAATAAGATAAGAGGATGGAGATATAAGTGAGTCATTTTACCTAACAATGCCTTGTAAATAAATTGCAACATATGTATTTTTTCTCCTTTGGTATAAGGAGGACCATCCTACAGAATCATATAAAATACAATGGTGAGTATTTGAGCCTGTATTTGTTACAAAGTGTACTGCAGCATGATATACAGGGTCCAGTTTATTTAGTAGAGATGAAGTTGCATACACAGAAATCACATCACCATAATCTAATACATATAGAAATGAGCTTTGTACAATTTTCTTTCTGTGCTCACATGGATAGCCCAGCTTAGTTTTTTCAATAGATGATCAATATGCACATTAAAGAATAACTTTTCATCAAGCCATATGCCTAGTACTCTCTCTATTAGAGGTCGACCGATTAATCGATCGGACGATTAATCGACCAATTTTGTGAATTTTTTAACATAATCGGCATCGGCCAATTTCCAAGTATATCAAGCCGATTATTAGGCAGGCGCATCTGTGGGCAGCCTAGTGTTGTTTTGGAATACGTGTTCGACACACGCTGCCCCTAGAGTCATTTTCCAGCAGAGTGAGCAGACCTCATCCAGTGCCTAAGGAAGGAGCTAAGTTCCTTGGAGAAAATGGTAAGGATTAAATTTGTATAACTCCTTTATATTTAATTACAAACTTTTGATATGTTACTGCCAACTTCGAGAAAAAACGTGACAAACGCGATAGTTGACATGACGTTCGGCTACTTTGGATATTGATAGCGTAGTTGAAGTTGCATTATCACAGCAGAAGGGTTGCTATCATGTCACAATAAGTAAGCAAGAATTTTGCAATTACAGACAGTGAATCTGAGACTTTTATTTGTTCTGTTTGTGTGTCTTATATTTGAGAGGGTTGTCACTCAATGCAGAGAAATAAGTAATAAAAAGATACCAACGCACTATAGGCTATTGAAGGACTGGCTTTGGTAAGCTCAGACGTTATCGCTTCTGCTGTCGGTACTGGAGAAATTAAGAAAATACATTTATTATTGCTATAAAGAGGAAGTTATTTTATCTCGTCAGCCATTTCTATGTATAATAATATGAAACCATTTGTCTGTGATGCAATTTAGCTATTCGCAGTGAGAGAGAGAGAGAGAGAGAGAGAGAGAACTCTCTAGAGAGAGAACAACAAGAGCCCTGCTTAATGAGTGACAGAACTAAACATTCAAACGTAGCCTGGTTTAGATCTGTGATATTAGTCTGATTTTATTTTATATTTCGCCTTCCAAAGATTATAAAAAGAATATTTATACATAAGCCGCATTCTGTCTAGCACAACTTCCTTCCCTTCACAGCGGTGCACTGACATTTCTCCCTAAAACTCAAACTTAACGTCAGAATCAGCACGATCGGTGATTGTTGTAAAATGCAGTCTAGCTACTGTTGCTAAATTGCGGGACGTGTTTAATAATAAAAAGAGTGCAAGAGATACCATTCCCAAGGCGGTGCACGCTCCGAAACAGACCGCAACGAGACAAGCAAAGTATAGGCTATTTTGGGTTTCATGTGCGCGTCTAAACGATCAACTATACACAAAAAATATGTCAAAACGACCGGCTTGGAGATTCACTTAAATACAGTTTATGTCTTAAATGGATGTAGTTATGGAAATAGTTGGGAGAAAATGCGCCGCATCAGAAGTCTATTAGACTCGGTCTTAAAGGGGAAGGTCTAATCAACATGCTGACGATTGAGCCATTACTGCGAATCAAACAACAAAAGGCAAAGAGAAAATCACTTACAGCTCTTGAATGAATAACTTCTGCTTTAATAAGCATTAATCTATCTATGATAAACTATGCAGTGTTATTTTACAATTGATTACTTTATTAGATTTCTTTTTAGACCACACCTGAACAGTAATGTTAGTAGACCTTCCTGAAATTAAATCACTGTGCCTATATAACGTTTATCTTTGTTTAATATATATATATAACAAAAAGAACCGTTAAGAATACCGTTGAAGTACCGGATCGATAAGCAGTATCGGTAAGATAGTAATACCATTAAACCTTAACGATACCCATCCCTAGTTATGCCTGTGCTTCTCTTGGATGCTCTGAATATTGGATTACGTGTCTGGATTGCCCCTTAATTAAAGCTGCATTTGGATCTCAACCTTCGTTTCTCGGAGCAGTTCGTAACACCTGCTTTGTTTATTTAATATATTTGTTATACATTATTTATACAATATGTTTTTACATTATACATTTTTAATTTAAGTGTACAAGTGCAGATTGGTCAAGTGTTCAATAAATGTATTTGTTGAGAAATTTTGTCTATCTTAAGAATTATTTGTGTTACATTTTATCTTTCAAATAAAAGGTTCAAATAAGAGGTTAAAAACAAGCACATATCGGCCAAATATCGACCAAAATAAATCGGCAGCATTAATCGGCCATCGGCCGACCCGGATTTCAAAAGATCGGCATCGGCCTGAAAAAACCCATATCGGTCGACCTCTACTCTCTATACATATATCTTCTAATGTCAAAATAGTACGATCAGCTGCCTTGGAGAAAGAATGAGTAAAGGTAATATATTTAGTCTTTTTTGAATTTAGAGTCAATTTAAATTTTAACAGTGAATGCTGCTGTGATCGAAAGGCATCCTGCAAAAGGTCTATGGCTTGATTCAAAGAAGGTGCCACTGTATAAATGATTGATTCATCAGCATACAAATGTATCTTAGCTGGATCTATGACCTCATGACCTGTCATTCATAAAAATATAAAATAAAATAGATCCTTGCGGACAGCCTTATTTACTGTAAGTGAGGCTGAGGTACAGTTCTTTTTGATAGATAATTTTTAAACCAATTCAGAGCCATTTAACTAAGGCCTATGCATCGAAGTCTCTGTTACAACAGTCCATGATCTACATTTACATTTACATTTATTCATTTGGCAGACGCTTTTATCCAAAGCGACTTACAAAAGAGGCAAACATAAGTGAATCATCTTAAGGAGACAGTGGTACAAAAGTGCCATATTACAAAGTTTCACTAGCACCAGAATAGTATTCAAAACATATACAAGTGCAATTTTTTATTTATGTTTTTTTGTTAGTAACCATTTAAGTGCTCTTAGAAAAGATACATTTTAAGTCATTTTTTGAAGACAGAGTGTGAGTCAGCTTCATGGATGGAGTTGGGAAGGTCATTTCACCAACGTGGTATGATGAAGCTGAAAGTCAGAGAAAGTGTTTTGGTGCCTCTTTATGTTGGTACTACAAGGTGACGTTCCTTAGCTAAACATAGGCTTCTAGTGGGCGTGTAGCTCTGCAGAAATGATTTTAGGTTTGTTGGAGCAGACCCAGTGACTGTTCTGTATGCAGCATCAGAGCCTTGAATTTAATACGTGCATCAACCGGCAGCCAGTGGAGAGAGACAAAGAGTGGTGTAACATGGGCTCTCTTTGGTTCATTAAAGACCAGACATGCTGCTGCATTCTGCATCATTTGCAGAGGTCTAATTGCACATGCAGAAATGCCTGCAATGAGAGCGTTACAGTAGTCCAGTCTAGTTATGACAAGTGACTGAACAAGCAGTTGTGTGGCATGTTCAGATAGGAAGGGTCTTATCTTCCTGACGTTGTAGAGTGTAAATCTACATGATCTTGCAGTCTTTGAGATGTGGTTCGTGAAATGTAGTTTGTTATCAATGGTTACCCCTAGATTTTGGACCATTTTTTAAAGCATTACTGTAGTCGAACCCAGCTGCACGGTGATGTTGTGTTCAACAGCAGGGTAGGCTGGAAAGACAAGGAGTTCGGTCTTGGCTGGGTTGAATTGCAGGTGGTGTTCCTTCATCCAGGCCGAGATGTCTGCCAGGCAGGCAGAGATTCAAGCAGTCATGGTGGTGTTGGCTGGAAATACAAGTAGAGTTGTGTGTCATCGGCATAGCAGTAGTATGAGAAACCATGTGCCTAAATGATGGGTCCCAGTGATGTTGTGTATATAGAGAAGGGAAGTGAGCCTGACTGATTGTCATCCAGCAGTTTGTTCTGTGAGAGATTTGATTGAAAACTGCCCTTTCAAGTGTTTTTGCCATGAATGGTATGAGTGAGACTGGTCTGTAATATTCATATTTGTGTGGGGGTCAAGTGCAGGTTTATTCAGCAGCGGGGTTACTCGAGCCTGCTTAAATGTAGTGGGAAAAGTGCCTGTAATTAGAGACGTGTTGATTATGTGTGTGAGTGCAGGTAGGACGGACGGAGAGATGGCCTGGAGAAGGTGAGAAGGAATGGGGTCAAGGGAACAGGTGGTGGGGTAGTTGGAGAGGAGGAGTTTAGAGACCTCAGTGTCAGTCAGAGGAGAGAACATAGAGACAGAGGAGTCGCGTACTGGAGACAGCTGTTTGATGGGATGTGGTGCTGTGAATGTATTGCTGATGGTTGTAACCTTATTAGTAAAAAATGTGGCAAAGACGTCTGCTGTCAGTGATGTGTCAGGTGGAGAAGGGGGAGGGGGGCGGCAAAGCAGTGTGTTGAATATTCTAAACAAGCTGCGAGTGTCTGTGATGTTGTTGATCCTGTTCTGGTAAAATGTGTTTTTTCCAGATTTAACATTATTGGAAAAAGTTGCAAGCAGAGACTGATATTTACCTAGATCTGCTGGATCTCTAGATTTCCGCAATCAGCTGCCCTGAGATCAGTCCGATGTTCCCAAAGGATGTCAGAGAGCCAGGGGCTGGGTAGTGTTGTACATGCTGGCCTAGAGGAGAGAGGACAGATGTTGTTTAGACAGGTTGATAAAGTAGAGTTTAGTGTATCTGTGGCAGTGGCATTAAGCATGGAAAATACATTTTGTGTGGGAAGAGAGGTAGAGACAGCAGTGGAAAGACGAGAGGGTGAAAGAGAATGGAGGTTATGGCAAAAGGAAACCAAAGGTGTAGTCTGTTTTAATGTAGATGGGAGAGTCATGTTGAATTGAACAAAGTAGTAATCAGAGACATGGAACAGAGTAACAAGAATATTTGAGTTTATACAGAATCAAATGCTTTAGACAAATCAACAAATAAAGCTGCACAGTGCTGTTTACTGTTGAAAGAGTTGATGATATCATTAGTAACTAGCATAGTCGCTGTTATAGTACTAAGGCCTGATCTAAATTCATAAAGAATATTATTATCAGTTAAAAACTGTTTTAATTGATCACTTATAAATGATTCAAATACTTTAGCTATAACAGACGGTCTGGAAATGGGATGGTAATTATTCACATCAGAAGGGTCTCCATCCTTTAATGGGGGAGAACTATCTTCTGGGTATGACGTTAGAGGATAAGCTCTTATTGAAAAAAATCTAATGATTTTAGGGTCAATAGAGCTTTGTGAACTTGTGTGATTAAGATAGTAGTAAAATTGAACAGTTGAGTAGGGCAACATGGGACAGACTCAAAGTGTCCTTTTGCATGCTCACCTAAATTACTGTGATCAAAGATTGAACCTGCAGAAATAAAATGACTATTAAAGATATCTGCAATATTGTTTCTACCCTTGATTACACTGATTCACTTTTAGAAGATCAGAAAAGACTGGTTGGCGTAATTAAGCCAGTAAATGGTTTGGCTATTTTCCAGGGTTATTCAAATTTTTATTTATCATGGTAAGATAATGTACAGTCAGCTGCTCATTATAAAAATATACTCTGACAGGACGTGATGTGAGGTAAAGGACTATTGGGTCACCCTGAAGGGATTATTTTGACCGGCTCACTGTGCATTATCCCATTTATTACACGGCTACTTACCAAATAAATAAGTCAAGTCAATTTTATTTGTATAGCACCTTTCACAACACACATCGTTTCAAAGCAGCTTTACAGAAGATCAGGCATTAACAGTTGATAAAACTGTAATGTCTATAATGTCGATGAATCATCATTGTGTAATTAGATAAAATATGATTATTAATCGTGTTTAAAAATAAGTAATTAAATAGTAATTGTATTAATAACCCCAGTGAGCAGCTGAAGGCGACTGTGACAAGGAACACAAAACTCCATAAGATGTGGATTAATGGAGAAAAATAACCTTGAGGGAAACCAGACTTACTGTGGGGGCCAGTTCCCCTCGGGCTAACATCATGAATATAATGTAAATATTACTTGTGTATAGTTAAAGTCATGGTTAAAATGATTAAACTAAGTAAGTGTTAAGGGTCAGTATTTAAAGATCAATTTTGTTTGAACTGTAAGATTAATGACCAATGACATTGAAGTCCATCCTGGATTAACCGCAGAAGTTCACATAGATGCAATTGTCCTTGATAATTGGCTGATGAAGGCTTTTGTTGTCAATTGTTAGTCTATGCATTCCATTTCAATAGTGTAGTCCATCAATAGACCGAGGTGATGCAGGCAGAGATCAGGGATGTGAAACGCAGTTCAACCTGGCCGGTAATTTCGGTGAGGTTTGGTGTGGTCCATCCTAAATCCAAGGTTCAGACAATGGCATATGAAGTATCCCATGTCTTATGGTTGGAGTTGGCATCAGTTCATCCTCTGAAGTCCATCATAATAGACTGAAGTGATGTTAGGCTGGCACCGGCTGCATTTAGTCATCATCACTCCAACAAGAAGCAGGAATGGTGCTGGATCCAGCCGGTTCTGGTGACCTCAGGATAGGAGTCCCAAGGTTGAGACAGGGAAACAAATAAAAAGATGTAAGCGTAGATGCCATTCAATTTATTGCAGAGTTATAAATCATGATCAATGTTTCTGGTTCCGGGAGACCCAACTAAAGCAGCCTAATTGTGGATTGGAGGATAAATTAGGTGTATGCCTGGCTAAATAGATGAGTCTTTAGTCTAGACTTAAACTGAGAGAGTGTGTCTGCATCTCGAACAGTGTTTGGGAGACTATTCCATAGTTTAGGAGCCAAATATGAAAAGGATCTTCCTCCTGTTGTGGATTTTGATATTCTAGGAACTATTAACAGGCCAGAATTTTGCGATCGTAATGACCGTGATGGAATATAGCGTGGTAGAAGATCACTTAAGTACTGCAGAGCTAGACCATTCAAAGCTTTGTATGTAGTTAACAGAATTTTAAAATTAATATGAAATTTAACAGGTAGCCAATGTAACAATGATAAAATGGGGCTAATATGATCATATTTCTTGGTTCTCCTCAGCACTCTGGCTGCTGCATTTTGAACTAATTGAAGTTTATTTATTGATCTTGATGGACATCCTCCCAGTAATGCATTACAATAATCCAGCCTTGAGGTCATGAACGCATGAATTAGTTTTTCGGCATCAGCAACAGAGAGCATGTGTCACGATCCCCTGTTGTCTGCCCCGTGTCTCACTTGTCAATTTTCATGCACTACACTTCCCATGATTCCCGGCCCTCATCACTGCCAGCCCTGTGTCATTGTGCTCACCTGATTGTCGTTTGTAATCATCGTGTCTCCTGTGTATTTAAACCCTGCTGTTTCTCCATTCCCCTGTCGATCGTTGATGTTTGTGGATGCTTGTTTGTTTATATTATCCGTGCTCTCCGTAATGTTAATCCTGCCTGTGAACCCATTTGATGTCTTTCGTGTTTTTGTTTTATTCTCCCATTGTGGATATTTCCTTTGTTCCTGTTTTGTCTGTCTTCACGTTTTTCAATAAAACCACTGCAAGTAGATCCTCGCCCCTCGTCTGCCTTCACCTACACTCATAACAGCATGTTTCGTAACTTAGCAATATTTCTGAGGTTGAAGAATGCTGTTCTACAAACATTGGTAATTTGATTTTCAAAGGACGGATTGGTATCAAATATAAACACCTAAGTTCTTCACTGTTGAAGATGATGTAGCAGTACATCCATCGAGAGTCAAAATATATTGTAGTGGCTTATTTTTAAATAAATAAATGAACATGAAATATAGATTTTTTTTTAAGCATACTTAACCATATTTAAGTCCTTATGGTAAAGTGTTGCCAGTTTAATATCTTATAATCAATATGAAGAATTATGGTTTGAAGACATCTCAATATGATTATGTCAGTGTTTTATAAATATCCATGTGTGTGTTGTAAATAAATGTTAATGAATATTGTTTTAGCTTGTGCACAGGAGTGTGCGAGTGTGGTGAAGCTGTTGGTGGCGTTTGGCGCATCAGTAAATCAGCGCTGTCGTCGAGGACGCACGGCTCTTCATGAAGCAGCTCGACTGGGCAACACAGACCTCTGTGAGACACTCCTGCAGGCGGGCGCTTCAATAGATGTCAGGAACGCATATGGAATCACACCCTTAATAGAGGCTGCCCGACACGGACGCACAGAAACTCTCACACACCTGATCAGGAATGGTACAGAACCTTCTGTTTAATGATGGGCTGCTTGAAGGGTTCAAATGTGCATGCTTTGGTTGTTGAGATCGCTGGTTTATCAGAGTTTATCTGAATCTCACACAAGTATTTAATTCAGTTATACAGTGATCTGTGAATATGTCTAAATATTTATTGTAAAGGAATAGTTATTTGCCCTCATCATTTACTCACCCCCATGACGTCTCAAACTCATATGACTTTCTTTCTTCTGCGAAACACAAACAAAGATATTTTGATGGAGCTATGATGTGAATATAAACATTCACTATGAGTCAACGGGATACAACACTTAAGCTCTAAAAAGGAGATAAAGGCATCATAAACGTAATCGTTTAATCCATGTCTTCTGAAGTGATACAGTCAATTTTGGTAAGAACAGACCAAATTCGAACTGTTTTTTTCATTATAAATCTTGACTTCTGCAGTGTCCTTCATGAGACAAGCTGAATTACACTTCCTCTTGCTTGACGCATGCGCAGAACACTGTATATGGACCAAACACAGAGTTGCATGTTTTGGTTTTCACGGCCAGATGGCTTATTTTGAAAATGCAGACACGAGTTAAAATGTCACAGGTAACAAAGAATCACATGTTGAATACTTAACAGAGTTCCAACATTCATAGTGAAAGAACTCGTCTTAGAAGACATGGATTGAACCATGGATTACCTTTATGATGTCTTTTTAGAGCTTGAAAGTGTTGGACCCCATTGACTTGTATTTTATGGATATATTCACATCATATATTCATCAAAATAACTTCATTTTTGTTTCGCAGAACAAAGAAAGTCATACGAGTTTGAGCTGATAATAGATAATAATAGACATGCTACAGTTTTAATAACGTTTTTGTCAACTGAAATTTTGACAAAACCAAGCAACAATAGTTGTGTTTACTCCTGTCAGGAGCTGATGTGAATGTGCAGTCATGTGACGGGAATACGGCATTAATTGAAGCCTGTAAACATGGTCATGGAGAAATGGTGAAGCTTTTGCTCAAACATCACGCAGATGCCAATAAAACCTCCAGTGCAGGACTGCTGCCGCTGCACGTCGCCACACAACACGGACACAAACAGTAAGAGTTTCATCAAGAAATAAATCAATGATTTGTATGGTGGAGCGTAGCGGTTTGATGCCACAAAATATAATAAACCCCCTCCTAAAATATAAAGGCAACTACATGTTATGAAGACCCAGTTGAACTGTGTGAGAAACATATTAAGTCTGATATTACAAATAAAACATGTTGTTTCCAAAATTAAATAATAGTCTTTTACATTGTCATTGCACTAATTAAATAACATTTTTACAAAATTTAAGTGGACAATATATATTTATTTTTGCCAACATTATTTGATCTTTTGTAGAGGTGAACACTTAGAAAGCAAAATAAGACTATTTGGATTTGGTTGTAATTCAGTACTGTTCAAAATGATGGCTGTCACTAGATAAAAACTGTAAAAGTCGGCTTTAGAAACTTTGCAGTAATGGTAATATTTGTCTTTTTTATTGCCTTAATCATATTTAATGTATATCTTATCTAGTTAGGACATAGTCACACATGGTGTGATGATCTGCTGTAACAGCTGCAGTAGAAGTGTGTGAAGAGACGAGCGCGCTGCAGCTGACACCTACCGTCAACAAAAACAACAGTGTTATTTCTCACTATTACAGTCCACAATTAACCCTTGCCAGGAGCCAAATGAGAGTAAACAAAACAAAGTTACTGGTCAGTAGATTGGAAACATTCTTAGAATTTGCAGCACAACACATGAGAAAATGACAATGTAAGACTGTTGCTATGACCCTGAGATATTTTATATCTAACATAATCATATCAAACTGATTCAAAGGTCTACTAAAGAAAAGCACTGTGAAATCTGCCATTCAGTGTTGAGGAGTAAACTAAAAATAGCGACACTACTTAAGTACATGTTTCAATAGTGTCAGTAGTTCAGATATTTTCACAAGTGTTGATTTTCCAGTTACGAGCTTCATTTCCCGGTGAGTAGTGCTGTAGAGTCACAAAACGCTTCATTTGTCCCATTATATAGTGTACGCAGTATTGGAGTCGAGCGAGTAATCAAACACACTCAGCTGTACGTCCTCACTATGTAGCGCTGGGAAAAATTCATCTCTTAAGTGAATCGTTTCGACAGTTCGACTGGGAACTCGATTGTTCATATAAATGATTCACTGATTCACCTGCGCCCGCACAACCTTAAAGGACTTTACCTAAAATATTTACTGTTGCTGCTGCTTATCACTATATATATATCGATTCAGTTATATAAAATAGGGTGTTTTCTAGTTCTATTCATGTAGACTGAACACATACTATCATTCAATTTAATGTTGTCACCCTGTCTGTTTAACCCTTAAAAAATGAACCATGGTTTACTATAGTAATATTGTAGTAACCATGACTGTAGTACCCGTGGTTAAGTTTGTGGTTACTATGTTATTCTACAAATATCATGCTTAATCTACGGGTACAGTAGTAAAACATGGTTAATTTTCATAAGGGAAGGTCATCCTAATGAAATATATCATTATCGGATGATCTTATTGAATTCTGCTATCAGATTCTGATGGAATGATATCCAATTAAAAATTATCATCAGATTGTAATACTATATATACCAATTTTTTTTCTTCTTTAAATAGCTGTATGTAGTTAGCTAGTTTTTAAAAGAGTATCTTGACTGTATTTTAGCTGCTTTAAGTTATGAGTAGTTTGTCACTTGAGAAGTAGCTTCCTCAACACTGCTAACAATTGACCATCAGTTGTTTAGCAATGAAAAAAAAACTCTTTATGACAAAATACAAATCTGTGTTTTATTGCTGTAACAAACATTCAGCGTGGATTCTATGGGGCAACATATTCCTGATATGAAGGCACCAAAACAAATCTATGAGGAACAAAACATTGTTTTTGTGAGAGGAGTCATTTCACAGTGAGTGAGAGGCATCCTAAAAAAGTTCAGTTAGGACCCTGATTAATTCATCTCTTTGCTAAATTCATTGCTAGTGTGTCTTTAGAAGATGCTACTGAAAAGATGGATTTGTAAGATGAAAGGCTTATTTTCTCATTCACTCACTCTCATGTTGATTATCAGAAGAAAGAAAGGTTAGGAACTACATGAGTGAATGATGTCAGAATTTGATGGCCAGTAAGGATACAGCTTACAATTCTTCCTTGTCTTCTCTAGGATTGTGTCTTTATTGCTCCCTGTGACGAGTCGGGCAAGGATTCGTCAGAGCGGCATCACACCTCTTCATGTGGCAGCTGAACACGACCAGCTGAACATCATGAGTCTACTCATTGAGTCCGGCTGTGACGTCAATGCCAAACTGTCACCTGAATGCTCAGCTGCCTTCCACGACCGCCGCGTCACGCCTCTATACTGTGCCATTGCTGCCAGAAATGTGCAGGCCACTGAGATCCTGCTGAAGGCTGGTGCCGATCCAAACACTGACCCGCTCAGACCGCTGCTGTTAGCTGTACGACAGGGCTGTTTGAGGACCGTCACCATGCTGGTGGAATCTGGAGCTGATGTCAACACTCACTCACCAGACCAGAGCTCAGAGTTTCCAGGAGTTTTGTTGTACACTCACCACATGGATGTTCTGCAGTATCTACTGGACAACGGCTGTGATGCTCATGCCTGTTTTACATGCCATAAACATCACAGTCACACTGCAGCAGTGTCCTCAAGAGATGTGATCTGCACTAAACCAAAGTTGAAGGCACGTCTTCAGTATTAACATGTTTGTAGAATACTGGGCAGTGTTTAAGACATTTATGAATACATGATAGTGTTTGAAGAGCATCTTGTTGAGCTCTGTTGCCTCTTTCAATTTCAGTTTTGTGAATGGATCTCGTCATCCTGCTGGAGTCATTCAGCCGGTTCTGTTGTCGATCTGCTGCTGGATTATGTAGGAAATGTTCAACTGTGCAGCAGAATCACTGAACATCTGCAGAGGAAACAAGAGTGGCCAACCATTCAAGAGAAAACTTGTGAGTATCAGTTTTAATCACATGGATTTACAATATGAATCACAACACATTTACCAGTTGACTCTAAAGCTAAAGTATGGGACAGGTGTCACATTTATTATCACTTTATTCATCTAAATATAGAGGACACACTCCATCCAAAACTGTTTGAATACGTTTGACATGTTATTCAGAATTTTGTTGCAATCATTTTTAGATAGAAATTACATTTTATCTTTCACTTTTTCTTTCATTTTGAAAACAGTCATCTGGGTATTGCGGGTCATCTTTAGTACTTCTCGTATCACTGTGCGATCTCTATAAGTAAAATAATAACCAAACTTCAAATTAATCTTTCATGTGCATTTATTTGGCAAGTAGTCTTGTAATAAACGGGATAATGAGCAGTCAGATGGCCATTTTTGTCCTCCACATCACGTTCTGTCGGGGTTTGTTTTGCTATAACAACTGGCTGACTGTACATTATGCCTGACATATTTTACATTTCCATTATACACTGTGTGAGTGAACACATTTGCTTTTGAAGGCCAGAATGTTTTACGGTAATGGTATGGTCATTGCCGTTATAATAAATAATGCTGTTGCTACAGTTCTAATCCCTCTACATTTTGAACAGATTTAACGGGACAGTTTTGTATTTTCATAGTGTCACCTCGACTCCTGATGCATCTCTGTCGACTGAAGATCCGAGAACATGTGGGAAGTGAAAGACTGATGTCTGTAAACACACTTCCATTGCCTGACAGAGTGCTGCGTTACCTGACATCCAAAACCATCAAAGAGACCGGGTCAAATCACACACTGAAACCAGACTTATGTTTATATGGACAAACACAGCCCATGTATTGAATTCAAATAAAACTAGAACAAAATCATGAATACTGCGTTGGATATGTCATGACTGGTGTTTATGAGGTTTTGTGCCATATATGTTGTTTGCTTATTTATAACTTTTTCGTAACTTGTTTTTTTTTAAGATTCTGTAGTTTGATTATCAACATGTAAAAACACACTAGAGGTACTTTACTGTGAACAGTATGAATACATGTGCTGAAGTTTATCCTTGATTGTTTGACTGTATTTATTATTTCATATGCTGGTTTATGTGTCATAAAAAAAAATCATAAATAAAGATCATAAATGAAGATCACAGATGGTGTAATGTGAAGCAGTAAAAGTGTTCGGCGTGCGGAACTGGTAATTATATTTTTAATGAGCTAATGCACAAGACCTGGATTATGATCAGACTTGCTAATGAGACAATAAACATCAAAACTAAAAATAATAAATAAATATTTACATTCACAATAAAAAGATGCCCACACAGAAGTCTGATATATGACCATATATATTGAATTACAGTTAATATATTTGATCTTATTTTTACATATTCAAATTCCACTAGAATGTTTAGAAAACATGGCATTTTTTGTAGTATTTTGAAATATATGTAACATATATGTACAAGTTTTATTTCAGTAAAAAATACATCTGTGAACATGCATTTAATGTACTGTGTATGTGTTTTGCATCTACTGCCATGTAGCAGACTTCTGTATCGAGAATGTCCCATGTTGGAACACGTAAATGTGATTAAAATTGGGATTTATATAAATGCACCAAAGACAGTCTGATATGGTACAGAAGGTTATCTGTTTCTGTGTAAACTTATGACATGTTGTGCTAATATAAAACTGCAGTTAAAACTAAAAACAACATAATATATGGGTGCTTGAAAATAAAGTTAAAAGCCTGTTTAAGCGATCATAGAAACTCAACTCACTGTCTGAAAGAAAATGATCTTCTCAAAAGCCTATAACAACTCAAAATCAAGTCCTCTCAATACAACTTATTACTGTTACATTTTAAGTGCTTAAAAATGATCGCTAATTAAAACCTGCCTATGTAATAAGCTATAAAAAACTGTCCACTATGTGAGCATAATATAGGCTAAAACAAGAGTGACAAAGTTTTGAGTTAGTAATCCGACATGAACACTAAATAAACCCGAACACACTGAAAATGGAGGGAGAAACAGCTGGTTTAGTGGGAATTGGCTTGACAATCACATGTGTGCTGTTATTGTGAAGTCCGTTGGAAATGTTGTGCGATATTTCGATATTCATCTCAGTTGTTTTGTCCATGTGAGGGACGATAAAGCGTCCATAAAGCGCGTGACTCCCCCGGTACTGAAGAGGGCAGCACGTGCACATCACACTCCTCCGTGGATCCATATCACCAGACAACAGGTTTGGGTTCAATTCCTCATAAACCATCTTTCTTTTCTCACCATTAATGACCGGAGCTCTGATGGTTCCATTACTATTGTTTTTAAGAAAATGCTCCAAACGCTCTCGGCTGTCCGGTGAGGACTGAGGCTCCTTCCAGAAGGACGCGGGAAGTTGCCGTTTGCGCATGGGCACTTGACCCGACCTCGCTTCATCCTCCACATTTGGGTTCAAATCCACGTGTAGCTGTTCCTCTGCAAAGTTCAACTCTCTTCTGTCAGCCAGTCGGTGAAAGTTTTCGTGAACACCCTCATGCCTGAATACAGCAGCTTTATCCTGTGATGTTCTAGGGAAAGTCAAAGAGTCATTGGCTCGGTGTGAAAAGCAGCGAGGAATCTTGGAGTATTTCTGTGAGAATCGCTTCAGTTGTTTCTGCAGGTACTTTCGGTGGTCTACAGATCTTCTGCAGGGTGCTGATCTGTCAAGTGCTGCCTTGATGTCGCTTGAAGCCAAATTGACAAAGTTCAGAAGTGTTTTCACCTCGTTGTCAGAGTTTGCCATCTCGTCCATTCAAAATGAACAAACTTCACTCTGTCTTTTGCAATTGGTGCATTTACATGTGAAATTTACACTCCTGTGAAGGTCTTTCTTCCATTTGTAGAGTAAAATTGTCAAAATGTCAAATGTCAGAATAAAGAATTAGAAGTATTTCACGTCTCATGAAGCAACTCTTGTCCATATTTGCAGAGAGAAGCTCTTGAAGTGATGTTCAGCTTGCCTGGCATCTACAATAGTCTAAGCACTCAAAGAATCTGAATGAATATAGACTCGGTGTAGATATGGTGCTTTTCTCGAACCAATCAGCGACCTCACTTTCCTCACAATGCACCCCCAATGAGCCACCGAGAACCCCGGTGCTGAATTCTTCACCATCCCAAATTGTTGTCATGGAAATCCCCTAGGGAAAATAGTGACCAGATGCAATATTTCTTCATAGAGATGGTTGTCTTATCCTCTCCACGCTCGCCGGATTGTTTTAGGCAAAATCTGATTTTGATTTGTCAGAGTTAAAGTTCTAAAGATATGCCAAAAAAACAGTGTGTGTCATCTGTAAGCTGCCATGCTTGTCTACAGCAGGATAATGTGAGCTTTCAGGCCTTGTTTCGGGTCACTTTTAACCATTCTGATCTTAAGTTTTCTTCTTTACCTTAGAGTGATGTCGGGAGAAGCAGGAAGAAGAAGGAGGGGGCAGTAAGAGATGTGCACATAACCATGGAAAGGGGCCTTGAGTGCTCAAGAATCTTGTCTTTCTGTTTTCCCCCTCAATCGAGCGACACAAAAGCTGAATTACTCATTCAAACCTTATGGGACAAAGGCAGAGGAGCCAGATAGCACTCTCGCATTTGTAGTCAAACATTTGGAGACTTAAATCGAGTCGTCGTGAAAGAGAAAGAGTTAGACAAAGCCCATAGATTCGCCATCAGCAAACATTTTCCTGTGTCATATTAGTGGGTCTCCATGGCGCCTTCTGGCTTGGGGACAATAGCACAAGTTTGCACACTCGAATACTGTCACCCTGCCAACGGCAACAAGGGCCACAAACAGGACAATCCCAGCAAGAAGCACAGGCACCGCGGGGAAGGTTGCAAAAGAAAAGGAAAAGGGGACTTGTGAAATGCTAATTGAGCCCCGGCCCTCATTGAGAGGGGAAAAGCAAGCGGGGCTACCTATCATCCTGTTGAGACACCTCCCCCTGTCAGACTAGTTTTAGATGAAGACCAGTTGTCTGGACCGAAAACCTCAGCTCCGCTCACTGCCATTAAATGGCACTTGAACACAAAGTGATGGGAAATATAGACCTGGACAGCACCATTAGCATCCATGAGCATGTTTACATCATGTGCACCAACATGCTGATAACTGCCAAAAAAAGCTTATTTAAAAAAATCAAACAACATAAGAAATGCATTTTTACGTGAGACAAAATAATTGGGTAAAACAAGGGAACTATTTGTTTTTGTCCCTGGCTCAGCAGCAGGTGAATACTCCATTACAGCTGTGGTAAGTGTAGTGTAAAATAACAAATCATAATATTATACATTTACACATACAATAAATCAAATAAAAAGATGAAATCATCAATAAATATTTTTTTAAGTAGCAATAAAATGTCTATTTCTATATGAGGTTATTCAGTGATATTTTTGTAACTTTTGCATTAGCTTTCTACGATCTGGAATATTCGGTTACATCTTTGCATGATGTACATTTGAAAACTAAGTACTAAAACTTTCATACAATTACTGCAGCATTGCATTGATATTTAGTATTGTGTGATGTCCATTCAAGTGAACTGCATGAGTGTAGTGCAGTGCAATGTGTTTAGGGCAAAAGTTCCTGTGATGATCCAAATAACATGTAAAGGAATTGTTGTTTTTGAAGTTCTACAGATGGTTTCTCTTCCTTCACCCCAGGAGCACAAACACACGCTCCTTTCTCTCTTCATTTCTCTACTGTCCATTTGAAAAGGCCGATGAAACAATAGTATTGACCCGCTGCAGTCCTGCTCTTTTGAAGTGTTCATGAAAAGGATGAAGAGGACGAGCTAATTAACCCCTCACAACGTCTCCTTGACAGCCTGAATAAGATGGATGACTGTTAGACTGACTGATTATATTAGCATAAAATGATTTCAGAGGGAAGAAACTTGTGATATATTCTAATACTGCATCAATAAGGTACTTTTCAGCTCCGGGGCAGTTGATACCCGGTGTGTCAATTACATTTGTACAGCTTCTTTAAAACAATGAGCATTTTGAAAAGCGTTGCACTTTACAAATATAAATGACTTGACTTAAAGTAAACCAAACGTGTTACATTGTGGCTCTGTAAATATTGCTCCAAATATTACTCTAAGCATACAACAGATCAGCTGTTGAGAACAGAAGCATTTATCTACAGAAGTACAACAGGAGAGCTTCCCTAAAAACTTCCTGTGTCATCCTCCCCTCTCTTCATGAGACCTTCAGTTCATACAGACACACACACACACACACACACACACACACACACGTTGGGTTTCCATGTTTTATGGGGATTTTCCATAGATATAATGGTTTTATACTGTACAAACTATAGATTATATCCCCTAACACAACCCCTAAACCTAACCCTCACAGAAAACGTTCTGCATTTTTACATTTTCAATTAACATAATTTAGTATGATTTATAAGCTGTTTTCCTCATGGGGACCGACAAAATGTCCCCACAACGTCAAACATTTTTGGGTTTAACTATCCTTATGGTGACATTTGGTCCACACAAAGTGATAAATACACACACACACACACACACACACACACACACACACACACACACACACACACACACACACACACACACACACACACACAGGGGTGGACTGGGACTAAAAAGAGGCCCTGGACTAGAGTGGGCCACCAAACCAAACCCAGCCCACAACACATCTCACCATAACACAACGGCTCATTGATTTCATTTTCCTGCTCAATTTCAAATGTTTGTGTGAAAAAAAAAAACGAAAGAAATTTTTATTGACTGCTAGTAATGACAAAAATGCAAAAATTGTCACAGCTTTAATACATATAAAATCACTGTAAATGTGACGAGTGTATTTTTAAGAGAAAGCACTAATAAAAGCACTTTATAGCTCAGACAAATGACATGTCCATTCAGATGTAGGTTAAAATGTACATGAAAGTACAAGGGAAAGAAGTATAATATTACTATATTATTTGTGTATATATAGTTATAAAAGATCATAAAATGATGTTTAAAATAGTTTGATGAAGATAGTGTCACACTGCAAGACACTGATGACAATGCTTAAAATTTCATGTCAATTACTCACATAACTATGTGTAAATGTTTATTTTAAAAAAATAACAAGGGGTCTTCTCGGATGCCGAATCGTACCTCTGAACCTGAGAAAAGACCAATGTCAAGTTGGCAGACAGAATTTGCATGCCCCGCATGCAAGCGCGGGGCAGCGAATGCCAGTCAGAATTTTTCTTCGGAGCCGAATGGTTGTACTACGAACATCTGATCACTCCTGGTAACTCTTACCTCTATCAGCGAGAAGCGTGGCTGTTGGATCCGCACAGCGCATTTCCAGCTGGCGTTCTCTCCTTGTACGTTGTGCATTCCACGCCCCTGGGAACTTCGACAGCGCTTCTTTTCTGTGTAAAAGAGTATATTTAATCTCAAATAAATTTTTTCCACTCACTAAAAGAGTCACAGCAGCGTTGAACGTCCTTTTCAGGACTCATCTTTTTCAAGATGCCTTTCCGCCCCTGTGTTGTTCCTGGATGCGGGCGATATCTCTCCATGAACAACAGTCACAGATGCTGCCTCGTGTGCCTGGGCACTGATCACACTCAGACAGCATTTGTGGATGGTTCATGTTCTTATTGCGAGGACATGAACATGGCCACGTTGCGGTCAGGGCTCTCCTTCCTGAAGGTGAATGCCACTTCAGCCGCCCCCCGCGTCGCTCCTTCTTCCCGCGGGATTGAGGACAACCAGGCTGGCGATGAAGGCGATATGGTGATGACAACGGGCTCGGTTTCGCCAGGTAGATCCCCACGAACCACCCGCTCCCCAACACGCTTGTGTGCTTCCGTCCGGGCTTGGGCCCTGCATGCCATGGCTCTTCTGCAGGTCCATCAAGCCAAGGCACTTAAAGATCTGCACCTGGGTATTCCCGATCCTGATGTGCTGCAGGAACTGCGCTCTGCTACTGACCTTGCTCTCAGGGCCACAAAGGTCACGGCGCAGGCACTCGGGCGGGCGAGGGCCACCCTCGTGGTCCAGGAGTGCCACCTTTGGCTGAACATGGTTGAGATGCACGACATTGACAAAGCTAAGTTTCTCAACGCCGCGGTCTCCCAGCTCGGCCTCTTCGGTGACACCGTCAACGACTTCGGCCAGCAGTTCTCGCCGGTGAGGAAGCAGACGGAGGCGATTTCGCACATTATGCCGCGGCGCCACCCATCCAGCATGCCCCGTGCCATGCCTGCTCGCCGAGGGTGTCCCCCTGCGACCAAACAACGAACACATGTAGCTCTGCAACCTGGGCCCAGCTCCAGCATCGAGCACCTCACAGGCAGCGTATGCCCACCCCCTCTCGGACCAGAAAAGCTCCGAAGCGCTCCTGAGATGGACAGCCCAGGCAGTCAGATGTTTGTTCCGGAGATGGTTTCAAGACCACTCTTGAAGGCCGGGAGGAGAATCTTCATTTTCCTTTTTTTCATTTTCATTTCGGTACCCAAATACTCAATAAAACAGCGATTTCCCCACTCCCTGGGTCATCCAGCTGATGCGCGCCATTCTCACGGCACTCCGGCCCTACAACTCTCCAGTCCCGGTTTCCCGGACACAGCTTTCTCGCCTCCGGCCCCGTGACTGTCCAGCCCCGGCAGGCCAGCGCTGACGAGTTCCGAAGATGCCTTCTCAGGACCTCTTCCCCCTGCCGGGTGCGTGGAGCAAGGTAAGTGCTTTGGGTCTTTTCTCAGCACCCCAGCCTCGAGACGCTCTTTTGCCTCCCGACGCATTATTACCTGCTTCCCCTGCCGCGAAGCCCCGCCCGGTACATCAAATGTAATCGTCCCATTAGTCCCCCTTGCATGGAGGTTTGATGTGTGGTTATCCCTTCCCAATCCGTCGCGCTGGTTGACCAGGACCATCCGACTCGGGGACTTAGGGTTAGTCGCTGCTCGCCACTCACATCCCTGGCAACCGCAACATTGTTCGCGAACTGGTTTTCTTCCCGGGCTGAAGACCCACAGAGATGCACAGTCTGGTCAGTGCATCTGTTCCTGCAGAAGAGGCTGGAGGGGAGGCCTTTCAGGGACCAGGTCGTGAACCTGCAAGCGCTGCCTCGGGAGGAGCCAAACCCAGCCCTTTCATTGCTGTGTCCGGTGCATGCTTTGTGTACCTATGTGGACCGCACGCAGAGCTCTAGACGTTCTGAGCAGCTCTTTGTCTGCTTTGGCGGACGGCGGAAAGGGAACGCTGTCTCAAAACAGAGGCTAGCCCACTGGGTCGTTGATGCTATTTCCTTAGCCTATCATGCCCAGGGCGTGCCCACCCCCCTGCAGGCCTGAGCACACTCTACTAGAAGTCCTCGTGGGCACTGAGCCACGGCACCTCCCTAGCAGACATCTGCAGAGCAGCAGGCTGGGCAACACCCAATACCTTTGCCAGATTTTACAATCTAAGGGTTGAGTCGGTCTCGTCCTGTGTTTTGTCAGGTCCGTCAGAACTTGGTAATGCGGCACAACCAACCGGGTGTTCCGCTTGCACCTTGCGCCCTTCACCAAAGTGATCCAGTGCGCCTTCTGTCCCAGGTCAGCCACTGAACATCGCAAACGACCGGGTGTTCCACTTGCACCTTGCGCCCTTCACCAAAGTGATCCAGTGCACCTTCTGTCCCAGGTCAGCCACTGAACATCGCTGCCTGGAAGTTTTTCTTTCCTCCCTAGCCTTCTGGCCTGCGAATTCCGTGGAGCAACTCGTGGCTAGACACACTACGAGCCTCAGGGCTCTGTACTGGGGTCAGGCTCCACGGGCATAAGTTCCCTATTCAGGCTAACCCCCGTGATGTATTTTTCACGGTACGGTCCCCCTCTCGGCGGACCCGCGTTCCTTGGGCAGCCCCACTGCCTCAGCCCCGTGCTTGTAGAGTTCCCCCCTTCATTAGGCTGGACCCACCACCGCGTCGTATCCCACGTCCGGCTTCACAACCCTCATGGTGTATTTGCCACACATCTCCTCCCCCTGGACTGGGCAGGGTGTGGCCTCCGCAGGGTCTTCCCTTCCTGAAAGAATAGGACATTCGTGGACAGGACAGTTACCTTACCTCCGGTCTCGCCTCAGCACCCGGCACGCCAGCGCTGACGACTTCTGAAGACGCCTCCTTAGGCCTCTTCCTCAGTCTGCCAGGTGCGCGGAGCAGGACAAGTGCTTAGAGTCTTCTCTCAGCACCCTAACCTCAGGGCTCCTGTCGGCCCTGACAGGCTCTCCTGCTCCCTCCGGGGAAAGACCGCCTTCCCCGACTTATGTTGGGCCCCAGCCGCTTTATGTCCTATGTAGAGAGACATAGTGAGAGAGAAGGCCGCGGCTGCTGGGCTTGCTCCCATGCTAGCATGTAACGCCTTTTTCCCCTCAGGGGTGCAGGAAAACCTAAGGTGGTATGTGAAACTCTTTGAGGGGGCGTTGGGGAGGCTATGTGCACTCGGTACAGGTGCCGCTAACATACAATAGCTTGTTTTGCACCTGTTTCGACAATCAAGTAACACAGTCAGTGCGTGGCGTTTTTATATGGACCCCTTGTGTCACTTCCTTCGACACAACATCGAGAGTGACAGAAGGGGAACGTCTTGGTTACTGTTGTAACCTCCGTTCCCCGAGGGAAGGAACGAGACGTTGTGTCCCTCCTGCCACGGCACTAGACCTAGCACTGTTAATGGCCGTGCTTCATCCATTCGGCTCCTCAGTGCAAAATCCTGACTGGCATTCGCTGCCCCGCTTCCCTTTATACCCGTATGTCCGGGGCGGGGCATGCAAATTCTGTCTGCCAACTTGACATTGGCCTTTTCTCAGGTTCAGAGGTACGATTTGGCGTCCGAGAAGACCCCTCGTGTCACTTCCTTGGACACAACATCTTGTTCCTTCCATCGGAGAACGGAGGTTACAACAGTAACCAAGACATTACGTTTAATTTGCAAATCTACAGTATATTAAATGTTTGTCTGCATGAGGCTAATTAGATGTGTACATCTTCACAGTTGAACAAACACGAACTGCAATTTTTTTTACCAGCTGATACTCTTCATCTTCAACCGGTGCTCAGGGCCTTCCCCTACAACTCCTCAAACTCAGCAAACAACAGGTAATTCCAGTAAATTAATCGCATTTCTACACCAGTTTAAAATGTTTAAGGCAAACTTCAAATGATACATCTTGAAACCAGCTAACACTAAAGCTGCTTTATGAACCGTCTGTGCGTTCAGGTTATGCTTTTAAATTGTGCCTCAGTTAGTGTTTGAGACAACATGAATACATGCATCAATATCATGTGAAGCAAACATTTCAGTCTCTGTAATAAGTTTCACTGTTGTGGATGCTGCTTGCCTTAAACAACATTGAGGTCGTCAATGACAATGATTAATTATCTGTATGTGGTGCTAACACTACTTTTCTCATGGGAAAATGTCACTGGTGAAGAATTCCTGCAGATTTTTCACCGGAGAGAGTTAATCTTCAACCGCTGCTCAAGCGTCACTCATGCGGCAGAAACTCAGCAGGCAACAGGTAATTCCAAAAAGTAAATGCAATTGTCTCATTGAACCCCTTTGTCTTAAAGGGATTCCAGCTTACATGCCGCCTATATTAAACATATTTTTACTGAAATAAAACAGGTTCCCATGGGGCTGGGCACACAAAAGTGTAATATGTTTTCGTGGAAAGAACCTGATTGAGTGTGCAAAGTTTGGGAACGATCGCTTGTTTGCAGCCAACATGGCGGCCTAAAACGTACTCATTTCAAAGAGGCTTAATAGAAGCAGACTATATTAAGCATATTCTTACTGTAATAAAATGTGTTCCCCTGGTCCTGAGCACACAAAAGTGTATTATGTTTTTCGTGGAAAGAACCCGATTGTGTGTGCAAAGTTTGGGAACGATCTCTCGTTTGTAGCCAACACAACAGCCTAAAACGTACTCATTTCACAGAGTCTTAATAGAAGCAGACTATATTATGCATGTTCTTTCTGTAATAAAATGTGTTCCCCTGGGCCTGGGCACACAAAAGTGTAATATGTTTCCCATGGAAAGAACCTGATTGTGTGTGCAAAGTTTGGGAATGATCACTCTTTTGCAGCCAACACGGCGGCCTAAAACGTACTCATTTCACAGAGGCTTAATAGAAGCAGACCATATTACAGTTTTTACCAACTGCTTACACACAAAATCTTTTCATGTCACACGATTTTTTAAATCTCTCACTCAAAGTGCAAAACTACATGCCAAATCTTCAAAACCATAAGCTATTTCTCAGCCTTTGACTCAGTTTTCAATTGCATAAAACACTTTTTTCAAAACACTACACACAATTCTCTACCTAAAACACAAAGATCTATCAGGAAGTGACTTGCTTTCCTTTTCCAAACACAACCAATCAAAATGCTACACTTATTCACCAGGTCACACAGACACACTCCTCACATGTGCAAACACTAATTGCTTAACTGATCACTAACCAATCACTGCTTTACTTTAGTATAGATAGGCCTATAAATAGGTCAAAGGTCAGATTACCTGTTTTGAACAATGGATGCTAACAATGAACAGAGAGCAAGAGGCGTAGGAGGAAGAGGCAGGGGACGACGAGGAAGAGGAGAATGAAGAGGAGGAGGAGGAGGAAGAGGACGAGGGCAAATAAGAGAAGGAAGGAGAGCCATCTCTGATGAGATTAGGGCAACACTTGTTGATCATGTAATCAACCACGGTTTGACCATGAGAGAGGCTGGACTGAGAGTCCAGCCCAACTTGAGTCGCTTTACAGTGGCGTCCATAATTCGAACCTTCAGAAATGAGAACAGGTATGCAACTATCTAATGACTATTTTAGCATTATAGTAATGTACTGTAAAATACGTATGACTGCATAGTATTGCATAAACATTTGTAACTCTAAGCCATCCATTTACTGCACTGCATTGAATGAATGAGGTTGGTTATCATGCTGTACTACCTTTTTTTTTTTTGTAAATGATTTACAGTTCCTATGCTGAACACATACTGTTTGAATTCTGTACAGAGTGGAAAGGCAAAGACATCATGGAGGACGAGGATGCTTGTTTACAGATGTACAAGAGACTGCAATTATAAATATGGTTTTGGCCAACAATGCAGTTAGGATTCGAGAGATAAGAGAGCATATCTTGAATAATGACACCATATTCAACAACATCAATGCTGTAAGCCTGTCGACCATACAACGCATCCTCCAACGGCACCAAGTGACGATGAAACAACTTTACAAGGTGCCATTTGAGAGAAACTCTGACAGAGTCGAGAAACTCTGACAGAGTCAAGAATCTGCGACATGACTTTGTAGAGGTATGTATGCAACACTACTTCCAGTTCTTCAGACATACCATATTTACTCATCTGTATATAATTTTGTCTGTTACAGAGAGTATTGGAGATGGATGGCCATGTAATTCGCCACGAATGTATTTATGTGGGTGAGGTTGGCTTCAACCTCACCAAAACCAGGCGCCGTGGACGAAATGTAATAGGACAGAGGGCAATTACCAATGTCCCTGGACAGCGTGGGGGTAATATAACCATGTGTGCTGCCATCACTCAAAACGGGGTCCTCCATCACAATGCCACACTGGGTCCGTACAACACCAGCCATATACTCACTTTTCTGGATGCAATTCACACAATGCTTGTCCCTGATCCAGATCAGGAGCCTGCTAGATTTGTGGTTGTGTGGGACAACGTTAGTTTTCACCGGGCTGTTCTGGTCCAAAACTGGTTTGCCACCCATCCACAATTTGTAGTTTTGTACCTACCTCCATATTCACCTTTTCTAAATCCCATAGAGGACGCATGTGGAGACATAGAGGTTGCCTCTGTCCAAGGTTGGATACGCCATGCTAGGAGATACTTCCCTCGATGTTTGGCAAGAGAAAACGTATCTTGTGATGTGGACGAAGTATTGTGGCCAGACCCAGCTCGGAGAAGAGATTAAGCTTAGCACTGGGGACTGCACCCCCCCCCCCCCTGCCAATTCCTGGACCGGGACCCCACACACAATTTACTGTATTCTACTGTAAAGAATATACTTTTGGTTTACGTAAATGTTTATAGTTTTGTTGTATGCTAATGTATACAACAGTAATGTTTGGCCTAATAAATATTTTCTGTTTCTACATTGCATTGGCGTTTCCGGTGTACTTGTTACCCCTCTCAGCAGATTACTTTCACTGTAGAACATTCTATTGAAACGTAGATATAAGCTTATGAAAGACCAAAGAGCTTTAGATTTAGAACAGCAGTGTTTACATGGTATATCCAAAAATTTATTATTATGAAAGAAGTGTTTGCCATTTGATGCAAATGCTTCATTCTGACATGTGTTTATGGCATTTTGAATGCAGTGTTGCATTTTGAAGGAGATGTGAGGCATTTTGCATTTTGTGTGTGCAGTTTTGAGAATTGTGTGTAGAGTTTTGAAAAAGGAGACTTAGTTTTGAAAATGTGTGTAAGCAGTTAGTAAAAACTGTAAGCATAGGCTTACTGTAATAAAAATGTGTTCCGCTGGGCCTGGGCACACAAAAGTGTAATGTTTCTCGTGGAAAGAACCCGATAGCATGCGCAAAGATTGGGAATTATCGCTCCTTCGTAGCCAACACGGCGGCCTAAAACGTACTCCTTTCACATAGGTCCATTATTGGTGGCAGTCTATACAATGTGAGTCTATGGAAAAGTGCTCACAAATGATGAGTTTTTTACATCTGAGATGTACTGTTGCAGAAATTATTTTTTATGTCATTCGGAATTTTGCAAGCACAATATTAAAGTGAATAATTCAGTTGGAATTATACAAAAACATGAGAATTTTATTGATTGAATAATTAGGATAATAACATGAATAACTACAATAAAATTAATAATAATAACATCAATAATAATAATTCATTTAATTTATGAAGTGCTTGTCCAGACACGGATGAGACAGCAAAGGCTGTCCATTTAACTGGCTAGATATATATATATATATATAATCTGCATGTTTTAAAAACATTGCTGTAAAATAAAGATTTTAAGCAGCATAACTTACATTGAAAATCATTGTATGGTATGAACAGGAACATAGTTTGTATTTTTTCCATTAGATTTCTTTTGCAAGTATTTGTAAAATAAAATCAATTTTATTGATAAATCATTCATATTTCAAATGAACTGTTGTTCTTACATGGACAAGAGGAAACTGTCTGTGATTCTGTGTAAAAAAAATCCAATTTTTAGCAGTTTTGCACAGTGCAGTTCTCAATATGTCCACTATTTGTATATGTGTGTATATATTTGTACCTGTAAGTCGTAAATCTATCTTTCTATCTATCTAAATATCTGTCTGTCTGTCTATCTCTCTGTCTGTCTATCTCTCTGTCTGTCTTTTCGATCTATCTATCAATCGGTCCATCCGTATGTATGTATGTATGTATGATCTATCTGTCTGTCTGTCTGTCTGTAACTAACTAACTAACTAATAAAGCTTTTAAATAATGTTTAAACTTTTTTTTATCATTATTATTATTATTATTATTTCACAATATTTCTTTTACTTGTATGTGAGGAGTATTTTTGAGTCCAGTTAATTTTATCAAAGATATGTTTCTGATTGATTGATTGATTGAAGTTTATTTTGAGCAAAATAAAATAAAATAATATACACATATATATTAACACACACACAAATAAAAAAATAACATAGCACAGCTTATCTCCCATATACATAGATATAAATATATACACATATACACACATATTATTTACACTTATAACAGTTGCTCGAAAGGGAGTGGAAAGAAGTATAACTTATTTACTCCCACCCCCAATTCCTTCCCATATATTACCCCATATATCTGCTGCCATTAACAGTTAAATAAATAATAATTTATTTGTTTTGATAATATTTATTTGATATTATAGTTTCTTACAATTACATTATGCTATCTCACTAATCACTATAATGTTATATGATAATCCTCATTATCGTAAACATTCAAATATGTCCCGATATCAATAATAATACATATATAAAATATAACCATATCCTAGCATATTGTTTAAACATAGTTTTAAAATAACAGCAATATCAATAATAATTAATAATAATCACTATCATTATTTACTCAGCTATGTACACATATCCCACTCTTTTGTAATTGTGTCACCATTTACAATATCAAAATAAATAAATAGGAACCGTTTATAATCCTAAATACTCAGGTTTATTTTACCATAACCAGTACCCCTCCCAATCACAAACACAAGAGCACCCAGATCCCTCACTCAGTCTCATATTTGATCAACACTATTTTTTTTTTATTTTAATTGGTGAATATTTGGGCATTGCTTTAACTGTATCCCCAAACCATTCCAAAGTCTGACACCACACACAGACACACACAAGCTTTTCCTGGTGGTTCTCACCACCTGCACTTTAAAGTTTTCACATCCCCTCAGGTTATAGCGCCCATCTCTTCTTAAAAAAAACTTTTGAATATTACCTGGCAGATCATTTTTGTTGGCTTTATACAAGAATTGAGCAGTATAAAAATCAACTAGATCAAAAAGTTTTAAAATTTTAGATTGCAAAAATAATAAGTTTGTATGATCAAAATATCCCACCTTGTGTATGATTCTAACTGCTCGTTTTTGGAGAAAGAAGAGGGTATGTAGTGAACTTTTATAATTATTGCCCCAAATTTCTATACAATAAGTTAAATAGGGCAGAACCAGTGAACAATACAATATATATAGTGCATTATATTCCAAGACATATTTAACTTTATTAATTATAGAAATACTTTTAGATACTTTGCCTTGTATGTAGCTGATGTGTGGTTTCCAGCTTAATTTACTATCAATAGTTATTCCCAAGAATTTAATTTCTGACACTATTTCTAATGTAACACCATCAATACTTAATAATATTTCTGCGTTTTCTTTATAATTACCAAACATCATTACCTTTGTTTTATTTAAATTCAAAGATAATTTATTAATATCCATCCACGTTTTTAGTTTTACTAGTTCTTCATTTACAATTTTTATAAGTGTATTATAATTATCACAATTCCAAAAATGAAATAAATAAAAAACAAATAACAGAAGGATATTTTGTAGAAAACAACATTTTCTGAAAATTAACTGCTACAAATATTGCATAGGTTTAAAGTTGTAAGTAGTAAAGTGTAATTCTCCATCAGTACACTAGGGCTACCCCCAGTCCGCTGGGGTTAGTTGGGGTTAAAGCACTAGTTGACCCTAACCCCTAGCCCTCTGGGGTTAAAAAATCTGTTGGTGTAGAGGTATTTTAACTTTATCCTGTTATTAGCCTTTGGCTGCTTAGCCTTTCAGAGTGGCCTTTTGGCATGTAGTAGTTGGCTTTTTAGCCCTTCTCATTTATTGGTGTGACTGTTCGGATCAGGATAATAAGCCCATCGGACTAGCTGATTAGCATCATGCGTTTGCAGGTGAAATAAATGTCCAGCTGCTGTTCAAATAATTAGCCCCTATATTAGTCCATTTATATACTTGGTATGCTGTACTTTATGAACATGAGAGTGAACTTGAGAGTTTGAATGCACTTCAAGAATCATCTGATACTTTTAAACTATCTTTTAAACAAGAATGGTAAAGTAGAACAGTATCGAGGCTCCATCTAGTGGTCGTTTACATCAACATCATATTCTACTCCACAAAGTCAAAAACAGACTACTCTATTTGATTCCTACTATAAGACTATAAATAAGAAATGAACGAAATGAACCCAAGTAAATATAGAATGTTAGGGGTATAACAGTTATGGCCCGGACCAGATATGGAGAAAGAAAACCAGGAGTCGAGAAATTCAATTAAAGAATCAAAATTTACTGAAGAATAGTTTGCAGTGAAATTGGTAGAGCCAGCGACAAAGTCTCACGAGGAGATCGAAAGCTAACTCGTACCTTACACAAAATCTTACATCAATTATACCATTTGCAAGGACGTACATTCCATTATTTTACTCCTGATTGGCTAAAAGAACATAAAGTCACAACATATAGATAGTTAAATGGCCTATCAACATTAATCAGCGCACTTGTCGTCCGCGCCCGAGATTTACGTCTGAAGTGACCTCGCAGATGGTCGCGGGGCGTCTTCGAGTCGGCATGGTGTGCATCCCTGAGTTCAAAACCTAGGTAGAAGGTCAAACGCACACACAAAACACTGACGAACGACAGTCCTTCTCTGGGCACAACACAGCTAGAGCACACATTATCAGGCCATATAAACCAAAACAAAGAGATAAAATATTCACTCCTCGGGCAGAGGAGAGGGTTGAAATAACATACATTTCTTCCCTAAAGAAATAATAATAGAAAATCACACTTCTACTATTCAGGTAGTATTGCATAGGACTTTAAACCATATACTTAATCATAGAAAAGTAACGATCAAACACAGAACATATGTTTAACATTCTCCCTGCCCCCTCTCATCACAGCTAAGCTGTAATTACGACTTCCACCCCCATTATGTCCAACCTCATTTGCATATCGAATCTGATTGGCTGGATTGTTTCACAGATAAATCTTTAGGACGGTCGGTCCGATTTTGCCAAGCTTGGTGTCATCGAATTCAGAATTCCGTCTGCTTTCATGTGATGAGGAGAGATGAACAGAAGAAGAGAGCAATGGAAATGTAGCGCTGAAAAGGTAGAAGAGTCTTTTGCACGTAGGTTGTGAGTGGTTTAAAAAAGTCACATGCACACCTTTAAGACTTGCATGAATACGACTGTGGTAATGAACGCATTTTTCACAAGAACGCTGAAATGTTTTTGTAGGAATTGTTGGGTGGGATAAACTCAATCCTTTATTATTATTATCATTTCATGAAACTTATCGGGCCATGCTTGTGAGGAGGAGATTATTTTGTTGCGAGCAGAGCAGACTTGAGTCCAGTAAATATTAAAGAAATTGTTCCAAAAACAAATGCATCAGAAAATAACCGAAGGACTTGAAAACTTTTAAGAATACAAACGGCATCGAATCTTGCCACGATAATGAGATGACACACTTGTTAGGGGCGTTTTGTCCTTTGAAATGAAATCTGTGAAATCCAATAAAGCCCCTTCGCGGTTCAATCGCTGAGTCATCGATTACAATAACAATCCATCAATTCAGATTTCCTTAAAGATAATTTTTTTATTATTATTTATTTATTTTATTTTATTTTATTAATAATCACGCCAAGGTCTTACATGAAATTGTGTCAAAAATTGCAAAACATTTTTTTAAAAACACACATACAACAATTATAAAAAAAAAAACAAAAGCCAGAGGGAGAAAATATAAATAATTAAATCTAGATAAGGTTGAACAATGGAAGCATTTTTTGACTTTTCAATGATTTTTTGTTTTTTATGCCCATAAAAGATAAAGATAGTTACAGTCAACCAGAAAAAGTGACTTGACATTGCAACTCTCAACGTGTCCAACTTGATGAAGCCGGATAACCGTTGCATTTTAGAAATGAGTTGACAAGTGAAGGGATGATGAATTTTATTATGACAAGAGGAGCTTTAAAAACAATATAATAACAATAAATAGCGTTAAGTGAAATGGCTGAGGCTCCAGTGAGTTAAAATTGTAACTACATGGTTTTGCGACGGGTTTAAGTGTTTATTTATTAGCAACTTGGACTAAGTGTCTTGCTCAAGGACACAATGGTGGTGGCTGTGGGGATCGAACCGGCAACCTTCTGATTACCAGTGATGTGCTTTAGTCCACTACGCCACCAAAGTTTGGGAACGATCGCTCGTTAGTAGCCAACACGGCAGCCTTTAGAGGCTTTATATAGGGATGACTATATTAAGCATATTTATATGGTAATAAAAGGGGTTCCCCTGGGGCGGATCACACAAAAGTGTAATATGTTTCTCGTGGAAAGACCCCGATAGCGTATGCAAAATTTGGGAATGATTGCTCGTTCGTAGCCAACACGGCGGCCTAAAACGTACTAATTTCACAGAGGCTTTATATAGTTCCGACTATATTAAGCATATTTATATGGTAATAAAAGGGGTTCCCCTGGGACGGGGCACACAAAAGTGCAATATGTTTCTCGTGGAAAGACTCCGATAGCGTATGCAAAATTTGGGAACGATGGCTCGTTAGTAGCCAACACGGCGGCCTAAAACGTACTCATTTCACATAGGTTTATATAGTTCCGACTATATTAAGCATATTTATACGGTAACAAAAGGGGTTAGGGTTAGGTTAGGTTTAGGGTAAGGGTTAGCGGTTAAGGGTTAGGTTTAGGGGTTAGGTTAAGGGGTTAGGTTCAGGGGTTAGGTTCAGGGGTTAGGTTTAGGGGTTAAGTTTAGGGGTTAGGTTAAGGGGTTAGGTTAAGGGGTTAGGTTAAGGGGTTAGGTTTAGGGGTTAGGTTTAGGGGTTATGTTAAGGGGTTAAGTTTAGGGGTTAGGTTAAGGGGTTAGGAAGTGTTAGTTAAGGAGGGTAGGCGCTAACCAGTGTGCACAGGCCATCAATGTCGCTCCCTCGACTGGATTCACTTCTCATTCAGGCCTTGGGGATATATAGTGCCTAATTTATTGATCCAAATACTCTCTGCTCTTTTTCTCTGGGGCACGGACCACTGCGGGTTGGCCTGTAGGACCGTGACCCGGAAGGATTCCCATCCGTGTTTAAGGAAATGTTGGACCAGGTAAGTGTTATTTTCTCTTCCTCTCAGAATGTTGTATTTATGTTGTGTCATTCTGACCAGAATGGTGTTGCCCGTCTCTCCCACATATTGAGCTCCACATTGTTTGCAGGTGATGAGGTAAGTGCAGTTTTTACAGTGTACCGTTCCTGATTGGCAAGTACTGAAAACCTCTTTTGTAAACTTGTTTTGTACGAATCCTTTTTGTTCCAAATATTGTCCCTGATGTTTTGGTTTCGTGTTGTGAAGAGGATGGAGTTTGGCTCTAATTAGATAGTCTTGTAAACTTTTGTTTTTTCTAAATGCTGCTATAACTCTGTGGTTCTTCAATATTTGTGTCTGTCCCAATATGTTCTGGAAGTTGGACTTTACCTCTTTGGTCAGTTTCAGAGCGGCCGAGGAGTAAGTCAGGACAAAGGGGACGCCGGTCCCCTCCGCCTGGGCCCTGCTTGTCAAGTATGATTTAAAAACCTTTCTCAAGAAGGACCTGTTATATCCTCTGGGCCGGAGCGCTTTGAAGAGGATTCGTGTCGCTTCTCTGAAGTCCCGTTCCTGGGTGCATATGCGACGGAACCTCAGGAGTTGCGACTTGACGAGGCCTGAGTAAGTGTGTTTTGGGTGAAAACTGCTTTTATGTAGTAGGGCATGCGTGTCGGTTTCTTTGAAGAAGACTTTAATGTCCAATTTGTGCGACGAAATGAAATCTGGACCCTTGTAAGTTGTGGTGTCCAGAAAGTCTACCGATAGGTGACTGGTGGTGGATTTTAATTTAATAGATGGGTTATGGTTATTTAGTGTCGCCACAAATTCCATGAACTCGTCTTCAGAGTGAGTCCATACTCCCCAGATATCATCTAGGTACCTAAAATAGTGAAGGGGCTGTTTTTGGCATCGGGATAAGGCCGAAGCCTCCCATTCTGCCATAAATATGTTAGCGTAGGCCGGGGCAAACTTCTTGCCCATCGCCGTGCCTTTAACTTGCAGGAAAAATTCCCCATTGAACTCAAAATCGTTTCTATTTAAATTGATGTCTAATAATTGGATGAGTTCTTTGTCGGGCCTGGAGGTGTCTGGGTTTTTTTGAAAAATATTTTTAATGGCCTGAATTCCCTCTTGGATGTCGATGTTTGTGTAAAGGCCATCCACGTCCATAGTGAACAGGATGGCCTTTTGGGGAATTTTTAGTCTTTTGACTTTCTGGACAAAATCATACGTGTCTTTTATATAGCTGGGGTGGCCCGTCGAAAGAGGATTTAAGTAGAAATCTAAAAATTCTGCCGTATAGTACGTTTCACTGCCGCAATCGGATACTATAGGCCTTCCTGGGGGAATTTCGTGAGGTTTGCTCCATTTGGTCGGGTCTTTGTGTATTTTGGGGAGCATGTAGAACCTCCTGCTTCTAGGTTCCGCGTTACCCAATAGGTAGGACTTTTGTTTTGCGTTGATGTGTTTTTTCTGATATAGGGTTTGGGTTATATTTTTAACCATAGGTACAGTGTCTAAAAAAATGGGTCTATCCAATTTCTGGTAATATTTTAGGTCATTCAATTGTCTATATCCCTCCCATAAATATTGTTCTCGGTCCCATATGACTATCGCACTGCCCTTGTCTGCAGGTTTAATGACGATCTGTTTATTGCCCTTTAACTGTTTTAGAGCGTTCGTTTCCTCCAGAGTGAGGTTAAGCTCTTCCTGGGACGGTCTAAAATGTTTTTAAGATATTCCAGATCCTTTTCGAATAACGTGCGGAGATCTGCGGGTAGTTTGTCTGCGGGTGGGACCCAGTCTGATTTGGGTGTGAACGGAGGGGATTTGAGTCAGTCTCATTTTGGAAATAGGCTGCCAATTTAAGTCTCCTGTGGTATTGTTGCAGGTCGTATCGCGTCTGCATTTCGAGGCGTTTTCTGCTCGTTCTACCCGATGGAATAAAAGTCAAACCCCTGTTGAGCAGGCAAAGTTGTGGGGGAGTGATATGGAATTTTTTAGATAGGATTACAACGTTTCGATGCCCCTCCTGCGCATACAGGCTTGTGGGGATATTTATTTTAAATGTTGAAGCCAGTGCCGGAGCATGTTTCTGGCTGTGTCCACCGTCCAGTGTATATGGTCACTTTCAGTGTGAAACTCAGATCTGGACAGGGCCGGAATGTGTTTTAAATTGGCAGAAATATAGGCGTTCAGGATGGTCAATTGTGTCTGCTCCTTTGTTGGGAGCATTCCTGAAAAGTTCAACTCTGGAACCCAAATTTCTGCCAGTGGAAATTTTTCTTTTGCCGCTCTTAAAGCCGCCTGCATCTGTTTGATGGCAGTGTCTTTGGCGTTCTGCGCCCGGCTGTTAATCCCTAATGATAAGATGACGTGTTCCACGTCAGTGGAGACTGCGTTTTTATTGATCACAGCCTCCATGTGTCTGAACGTGGCCCCTGGATAGCTTTCTATTTGGAGGTCAGAATTCTTAAAAGGTGGAATTTTGGACAGATTGGAGTCCCCGATAATGAGCCATTTTTTTCGCACACTCAGCTTCCATTCTATCATTTTTCTGGACATGTTTAGGTGTCTATTCGGTCCGTCCTCCTGGGAGTCACGTCGTGCTCCAGAAGGTGTGTTGAGTTCGACACTTAAACGAGCCTGTGTGGCTGTCCTGAGGCTGGTGACTTTTTCGGGCTTAAGGTGACTCTTTGTGAGCCGAGATTATCCCGTTCGCACTCCCTTGATCCTCGATAAGGATGAGGTCTTGTTCCTGTCTGATACAGGGGTTGGGACGAACGCGAGGAGTGCGTTGTTCTTTTGGGGAGGCAGGGAGATTTATGGTAATCTCTGAATGACTGTCCGAGTCCTCCTTTCTAATAGGAGACCAATCGTTCGGTGGGTCTGTCATCGTGCATGCTGTTTTGGTCGGTTTTGTTACTAAGGGGGTGGATGTTTCAGACAGAGATTGTGCGTCCGTCATGGTGTGCACCAAAGCCTGCACCATAACCCTATTAGTCATTCTGTTTTCTGGGAGAGGAGGAGCGGGAGAGAGATTTTGGGTCTCCGCTTCCTCCCTCGTTTCTCCAGAATCCAAGGCAGGGACGGAGGTGTGCCATCTCTCCCCTACCAACCCATGAGCCTCGTGTATTGTTTTGTCTTTCAGTCTTTTACCGATACCACGTTTAGCCCATAATATAGCCGTATTGAAACATTCCTCCCAGCCCTGGGAGGGAATGTGCTGGAGTTTAGCCATTTCTTCCACCAATGCGTCTTCATAATGGTTTTTAAGAATCAGCATAGTGGTATAGGCCCAGTTTTTGGCATTGCCTTCAATGAGGGCTTGTGTT
Organism: Xyrauchen texanus; assembly: GCF_025860055.1. Classification (NCBI taxonomy): domain Eukaryota; kingdom Metazoa; phylum Chordata; class Actinopteri; order Cypriniformes; family Catostomidae; genus Xyrauchen; species Xyrauchen texanus. The sequence continues at coordinate 7,743 of NC_068291.1, read as the reverse complement.
GTGGGGTTTGGCAAAGCTGGTTTGATGACCTCTGACAGGTGTTTTTCAATTTTGTCAATTGCAGGAGGCTGTTCCTGACTGATATTATTTTTGTGATGCACCAATTTGATGATTTTAAATAAGGTACGGGTTTTTGCTACATAGTCAGGGTCATCTGAATGCTTGGGCTTTATTTTTTGTTTCTGATGTGTGTTTTTATTTTGCAGGTGTGAACGAACTTTCTGTGTTTTGTTCTGCACCCATCCCCGTGGTTCCTTCGTAAAGGATTTTTGTTGGAACATCCATGTACCGGGCCCCAAACGGGCCCGGGGTTCAAAAAATTGTGGTCTGCCAGACCACTGATAAGACTGACTATGGTGAGTCTGTGCTGCCCTCATGTGGCCACCGTATTTCACTCCACGTGCATGCACTCTCTCTTCCTGTGCGTGACGCTGGGCCTGATGGCCACCATATTTGACCGCATCCGCATAGGTGAACGCTCTTTCTCCCTGTGCGTGGCGCTCAGTGTCGCGGTAGGAACGGGGCATAGGCCAGACTGTGCCATGCCTGGCAAGCCTGCGACCACGTGTGACCACCGTCCAACCATCCCTTTCTGGCCAAACCATAGTTTTAGGAAATGTTGTTGTAAATTTGTAAATGTAAAACTAAGGATTTTTCTTTCAGAAATTGAAATCAGGTAAGTAAATCTAAAAAAGTTTTTTTTTTTTGTGAGTTATAAATCAAAGCAAGTCAAATAGAGTGAATCAAATAAAAATGATTTTATGTTTTTATATGAACAGGCTGTTGCTTTAAATGTGAAAATCAAATCAAGGATTTAAAGGTAAGTAAAACTAAATATTTTGTGGCTTATATGTCTTCTATGTTTTTATATGAACAGGCTGTTGTTCTAAATGTGAAAATAAAAGCAAGGATTTTAAGTAAAACAAAATTTTTTGTGGCTTATATGTCAATATTTTTTTAAATGTAAACAAATAAAATAAAATAGCTTTTCTTAAGTTTTTTTTATATGTGAAAAAATTGTAAACTGAACAAGCCGTTGCAACGTTTCGGTTCTCTTAGAACCTTCTTCAGGCAGGCTTGTTCTAATTTTGAAAAATGTAAATCCCAAAAAGAATAATAAAAAAATTAAAAGTAAAGAAATGAATCCCAAAATGAATAAATCAATTGTCAAATAAAGAAATTAAAAGAGATCAAAGTGTGTTGACGATCAGAATAAAGAGTTTTTAAATTGCAAAGAGTGTTAGAGGCTTTCTCATTAAGAGCTGGAAGCAGTGAATGAGCTTCTGCATCCTCAGTTGTCCCTTTTTATAGTGTGGGGGGCGGGACTCAATTTGAATGAGTCAATAGGAGCTTCTCCCATACTTTTGGTTTAAAAAGAAACAGCTCTCAGCCAATCAGAAAAGTAGCTGTCTTTTCAAAATAATTTCAGAAGGGCTTTTTTAAAAATTTGAATGTAAATCATAGTGATGGAGGTGAGACTCAGTTTGAATGAGCCATTTGGAGCCTTTTCCATATTTTTGGTTTGAAAATAAACTATTTCCAGCCAGTCAGAACATTTGCTGTCTTTTCAAAAAATTATAGAAATACTTTATTTATATATATTTGATTTTAAATTATAGTTATATTATGTAATGTATTTAAAAGGATAAATTATTATATATATATATATAAATTATTATATATATATATATATATATATATATTTAAATTTGGATTGCATAAATGCACCCTAATCTATATTTGTTTATGATCATTATAACTAAAACACTGTGTAAATGACCCATATTTCTATTTTCCATGTATTTGGTTTATTATGATTATTTTAAGTAGACTGATTATTAGAAGGAAGTTGTAAACAGTCGAGCTACTTGCAAGCATGAGGCACGGGCTGGTAAGGTTTAGGGTAAGGGTTAGCGGTTAAGGGTTAGGTTTAGGGGTTAGGTTAAGGGGTTGAGTTTAGGGGTTAGGTTAAGGGGTTAGGTTTAGGGGTTAAGTTTAGGGGTTAGGTTAAGGGGTTAAGTTTAGGGGTTAGGTTAAGGGGTTGAGTTAAGGGGTTAGGTTAAGGGGTTAGGTTAAGGGGTTAGGTTTAGGGGTTAGGTTTAGGGGTTAAGTTTAGGGGTTAGGTTAAGGGGTTAAGTTTAGGGGTTAGGTTAAGGGGTTAGGAAGTTAAGGAGGGTAGGCGCTAACCAGTGTGCACAGGCCATCAATGTCGCTCCCTCGACTGGATTCACTTCTCATTCAGGCCTTGGGGAGGGTTAGGGTTAGGGTTAGGGTTAGGGTTAGGTGCAGGAAAAATGGTTTTTATTTTTATGTGCCGGGAAAAGAATATAATATATTATTTTCTTCCTTTAGGTAATACTGGCTCACAATTCTGGTTTATTTTGTATTTTTTTCTTTCTCCATAAACAATGTACCCAGTGAGAGAGAGAGAGAGAGAGAGAGAGAGAGAGAGAGAGAGAGACACACCCCCTCTTAATACCCCACTCTTGAAGATTATGTATTGCTTTTTTTTAAAAAAAATGTTCTCCTATTTTTTTAGAAAACCAACATTGGAGACATGCATACTGGAATCCCTCTCCCTATTAACCCATTCTCCCCCTCCAAATATCTTCATGTTACCCTTTTTGAATCCCCTTCACCCCCTCCCCTCCTGGTTAGGGGATTCACCTGGTCCGGTGTAGTAATCAGTTCATCCCCGTGGCCTGTCCACCTCGCGTGTCGCCCTTGGTGGTTCTTCAGTTAAACCTTCACCACTGATGGCATAGCCCACTTAGGGATCCACTCTGCCACTATCCCAGGTTTCACCACCCTCCCATCTTCCAATTAGGTTAGGGTTAGGATCCCCCCAGTAGGGTTAGGGTTAGGGTTCGGGTTAGGGTTAGGGTTAGGGTCAGCATTAGGGTCCAATAAGGTTAGAGCTAGGTTTTGGGACAGCATTAAGACCCAGTAAGGCTAGAATAGGAGCTGAGATTAGAGACAGCATTAGGGCCCAGTAAAGTTAGAGTTAGGGCTAAGATTTGAGTCAGCATTAGGGTCCAATAATAGATTTTGGGACAGCATTAGGGCCCAGTAAGATTAGATTTAGAGCTAGGATTAGGGTCAGTTTTAAGGCCCAATTCAGTTGTAGCTAGAGCAAAAGTACGGGTCCATATTGAGGACCAGAGGGGTTAAGGCCAGTTTAGGATTGGGATTGGGTTTCAAAGCCCCCCTCTAATTATAGTATTGGATAGATCTATTAATAGAGACATGGATATTAATCTTGTATAGCAGGGGTTTTATATTCTTGTCGAGTCATTTTATGACAATAGGGTTAAGATTAATAGGTGCCCACACCCCCCTATGTATATATAATATAGATATAGATACATTATATATTTCATAAATATATTTATTAAAGTAAATAAATATACAGAAATAAAACCAGAGAGATTGCCGCTGTCAAATAAAAACCTCTTAAGTGCTATACATTTAAAAAACCCAAGTTCTAATCAGTGCTCAAAATCAAGTTCAAAAGGATTTTATAAAGAAATTTAAAAGTTAATAGTATCAAGTCCCATAAGTGCTATTCTTCATATAAGTGCTCAAAATCCATCAAAATCAACCCATATCCAAATTTATTAAATTAAAGGGCACAACCACACACATAAAAGAAGTTGGTTTTTATTCAATACCGGTCACTCCCCCTATACATATACATATATATATATATATATAAATATATTTGTTTTAAATTTGATATATTATCCCTATCTATCCCCCCACAAAAAAACATGTAAACACATATACAACCCCATTTTTCCTCCCATCTCCCTAAAAAAATGTCCCCTATTATCCAAGTGTACTTCTCCCCCCGATCGAAATCAAGCATTTAGCCCCCCTGGAAATTGGGTTCCCAATCTATTAATCCACATCCATTCTGATCTACGTCTCTGTTGAGTGGACCATTGAGGATTACTTTGCAGACCTGCAATTTGAAGGTTTTGTATTCCATGCTGTTTAAAATGAAGGACTAATTGTGTATTACAGTTATTCTTTTTAATGTTATACACATGTTGTTTTATTCTAATTTGCATAGAATATTTTGTTTCTCCTACATATTTTAGGTTACACTGTTTACATGAAATAAGATACACCAAATTTTTGGTGTAAAAAGTAATATCGTCTGCAATTGGATATCCCTCTTTTTTAACTCTCAGATACTTCAGCGTCCTGTGAAAATCAGCATAATTCATGTTGGGTGTCCGAGCCCGAGGTCTATATGAATCAGAGTTGAATTTTGATCTCACCAGCATACCTTTCAGATTTGTATTTTTCTTGTATGCCGAGACCATCTTCAGTCCTTGTAGTGGCTCATGTATTTGTTGGATCTTATTAAACTCTTCCTTAATTCTGTTATTCAATATCATCGCTGGGCCCGAGAAAGTGGTTATCAATGGGAGAACTTCCTCTGGGTCTGGCCCCACGCGGTCATTGCCCCCCCTAGTTATCTCCAACAAAGTGGAAGATTTAATAGATCTAAGAAATCTTTTTGAATATCCCCTCCTTCTGAGAGCTTGAAATAATACTGTAATACTCTCCTCAAAGTGTTGCTTTTGGGAGCAAATTCTACGAAATCGAATAATTTGTGATTTGATCAATCCCTTAAAGGTGTGTTTTGGATGGAAACTACTCTTATGTAGCAAGGTATGTGTGTCCGTGGGTTTGAAATATATTTTGGTCTGTAGTATTTTGTTCCCATTATCAAGAGGTACAAAGAATGTTGTTGTATCCAAAAAGGTGACCTCCTTGAAACTCCTCATATGTTTAATTTTAATATGTGAGTGATGTGTATTAGCCAATTGGATAAACTCATTGAAGAGGGCTGCCCCGTGGTGCCAGACTCCAAAGACATCATCCAAAAATCTGTAATAGATTAAAGGTAAGTATTTACACTTTTCAAAGAGAGTACTCTCCCATTCTGCCATATAAATGTTAGCATAAGATGGAGCAAACTTCTTCCCCATGGCTGTACCCTGTATTTGTAGATACATTTTCTCATTAAACTGAAAATCATTTCTGGTTAGACTGATCTCAAGAAGCTGAAGTATCTGTTCATTTGGCCTATTAGGGTCAGGATGTCTTTCAAGACATGTCCGTACTGCTTGTAATCCCAGTTCTGTATTGATATTTGTATAAAGACTCTCTACATCAATCGTGAACATGAATGCCTCCATAGGGATTGTATCCTTTTTTATCTTTAAAATGTAGTCATATGTATCTTTTAAGTAACTCATGAATTTGTGAGACTGGGTTTAAAAAATGGTCAATATATTGAGAAATATTATAGGACTCACTCCCACAATCAGACACAATGGGTCTCCCCTTAGGAACCTCATAAGGGACCGTCCACAATTCTGGATTCACATGGATTTTAGGTAACAGATAGAATTGTCGGGGCCTTGGTTGGTCTGGACCCATAAGAAATTAGGGTAAGGGTTAGGGTTAGGGTTAGGGTTAGGTTTTTAGGGACAACGGCCCCCCCCCATAACAGTCTCCCCAGACTGCTACAGTTTACTTAGGGGACTCGCAGAAAAGCACTGGCCGGCGCATGTTTCTGGTGGACCGATCGACCTTTGCCTAAATTACAAAAAAAGGGGAAATCCCTAACCAGGCCTGTTTGTGCCCCCCACATGGCCTTGAGACTTTCGGCCACTAGGGTTTTTTTTGGAAAATCTTGATTCAAGAACATCCTTTATTTTACTTTTTGTTCCAAACAAGTTCCAGTCCTCTGCCTATTTGTACCCCCCAGATGGCCTTGAGACTTTTGGCTATTAGGTTAAAACTTTTAGATTTCTTCTATCGTCCTTCCTTGTTCTAAAGAGAAATTCCTGTCTGCGCCTATTTGTACCCCCCACATGGCCTGGAGACTTTTGGCTATTAGGTTAACTCTTTAGATTTTTCCTACATTAGGGTTGGGTTGTTAGGGACAATGGCCCCCCCATAACAGTCTCCTCAGACTGCTATAGTTTATTAGGTTAAAACTTTTAGATTTCTTATATCGTCCTTCCTTGTTCTAAAGAGAAATTCCTGTCTGCGCCTATTTGTACCCCCACATGGCCTGGAGACTTTTGGCTATTAGGTTAACTCTTTAGATTTTTCCTACATTAGGGTTGGGTTGTTAGGGACAATGGCCCCCCATAACAGTCTCCTCAGACTGTTATAGTTTATTAGGTTAAAACTTTTAGATTTCCTCTATCGTCCTTCCTTGTTCTAAAGAGAAATTCCTATCTGTGCCTATTTGTACCCCCCAGATGGCCCTAGCGATAAAAACAGGCTTTTTCAAGGAAAACAAATCATCCCAAAACCCATTCAGGCTACCCCCCAGAAAGTATTTTTTAAAGGGGAATATTAATGACACCTCATCAGTAGCAAGCCCCAGAATCTTCAGGTGTTTCAGCCTCTTCTTACTATACACCCTCCTCTGGGGAGGCCCGCCATAGGGGATCAGTCCCAGGCGTGTGTCACAATGTCCAATTACTACCCCTCTCTTCCAGAACCGCAATGTGTTTTTTTGGGTCTGGCTTATCCCCTTGTCTAACGTTATTTCTACATACAACCCCCCCCACCTCCCTTCTTACAACATCCATTTATCAAGACAGACATTTCTGGGAGACCCCCGGAGTACCAACCTATCCTGAATATATACTCCCCAAACACATTCCTCCATATATCATCGAAATTCCTCCTAAAAAAATCCTAAAAAAAATCTCTCCCCTCCAACCCTCTACACACCCGAAGACTATTGAAACCAGAAAAAACAAAGTAGGTTTGTGTAATGCCGTGTTGTGCAAAAACGTACTGTTGCAATGGTGGTGCTATTCACCAGTAAAAAAAGCTGCCCCCCATAAGTGCTTTGTCCTAGTGGACACAAGGGGGCAGTTTACTCACATGATTCTCAACCCAGCCAACCTGATCGTTAACACCGCAAGGTATCCACAGGCTGCCTGAGAAGAGACTGAGAAGGATCTCATCTCGAAGGCTATGACTGGCGGATGCCAAAGCATCAAGCTTCTACCAGAGATAACCCCCTAAAAGTTTACACAAGCCAAACAGACATCATCCTTACCAAGACAACCGGAGGCTGCAGAAACTTCTGACTAAACCAACGGTTCATCCAACCATCCATTATGAGAACCTAAACCGTACCACCATGGTGACTACATGCTAACCACAATCCTCCATCCTAGTTTCCAAAAAAAACTTCTAACCATCAACGTGGAGGATATTCCCAATACTCAACTACCTCCACGTCATCTCCCTATCCCTACTCAAGGACTATAAGAAAAAAGGGGGGAAAAAAAATATTATTATGCCCCCTTTTTTGGTCTGACCCCTGCTATCCACTGGGGACCCACCTGGGGAAGGCCTCCCAAGCCCCCCCTCCCGGAAAAAGGGAAGGGGGTTGTCAAAATTTTTGAAGAAAAAAGGCAGGTCAGTCTCTAACCAGATTAGAGACCGGGCAGGGTTAGTTAACCCGGTTTAGGAGTGGGGATATAGCTAACCCCTAGATGTGGGGTTAATTTTAGGGGTGGAGCTAGGGGGTTTGATTTAAGGTTAGGGGCGGGGGCAGGGTTAAGTGGTTGGGGTTAGGTATGGGGGCAGGGCTAAGTGGTTAGGGTTAGGTATGGGGGCAGGGTTAAGTGGTTAGGGTTAGGGGCAGGGTTAGGTGTGGGGACTTTTTAAGTGGTTAGGGTTAGGTATGGG